>NC_092116.1:39500081-39700081 GCF_045679555.1 Salvelinus alpinus | reverse complement strand
CAGCAAGAGAGGAGTGTTTCACAAAGAAGAGATGTTAGGAAGTGCTTAATTTGTAAATCGGGAGGTGCAGGAAGAAAAAGTGAGCGTGAGGAGGGGGGGGTGACCTGGGGGGCTCTGAGGCTTGAACTAACTTTCTAATAAAGCATTGGATGCATATCATAGCATTTGTGTAGTGGCATAGAGCACTAGAGGTTCTCTCTCAGAACCCAGCTAGTGGATCTGTAGTGGAATAGAGCAGTAGAGGTTCTCTCTCAGAACCCAGCCAGTGGATCTGTAGTGGAATAGAGCACTAGAGGTTCTCTCTCAGAACCCAGCCAGTGGATCTGTAGTGGAATAGAGCAGTAGAGGTTCTCTCTCAGAACCCAGCCAGTGGATCTGTAGTGGAATAGAGCAGTAGAGGTTCTCTCTCAGAACCCAACCAGTGGATCTGTAGTGGAATAGAGCACTAGAGGTTCTCTCTCAGAACCCAGACAGTGGATCTGTAGTGGAATAGAGCACTAGAGGTTCTCTCTCAGAACCCAGCCAGTGGATCTGTAGTGGAATAGAGCATTAGAGGTTCTCTCTCAGAACCCAGCCAGTGGATCTGTAGTGGAATAGAGCAGTAGAGGATCTCTCTCAGAACCCAGACAGTGGATCTGTAGTGGAATAGGGGCACTAGAGGTTCTCTCTCAGAACCCAGCCAGTGGATCTGTAGTGGAATAGAGCAGTAGAGGTTCTCTCTCAGAACCCAGCCAGTGGATCTGTAGTGGAATAGAGCAGTAGAGGTTCTCTCTCAGAACCCAGCCAGTGGATCTGTAGTGGAATAGAGCAGTAGAGGTTCTCTCTCAGAACCCAGCCAGTGGATCTGTAGTGGAATAGAGCACTAGAGGTTCTCTCTCAGAACCCAGGCAGTGGATCTGTAGTGGAATAGAGCAGTAGAGGTTCTCTCTCAGAACCCAGCCAGTGGATCTGTAGTGGAATAGAGCACTAGAGGTTCTCTCTCAGAACCCAGCCAGTGGATCTGTAGTGGAATAGAGCAGTAGAGGTTCTCTCTCAGAACCCAGCCAGTGGATCTGTAGTGGAATAGAGCACTAGAGGTTCTCTCTCAGAACCCAGCTAGTGGATCTGTAGTGGAATAGAGCACTAGAGGTTCTCTCTCAGAACCCAGCCAGTGGATCTGTAGTGGAATAGAGCAGTAGAGGTTCTCTCTCAGAACCCAGCCAGTGGATCTGTAGTGGAATAGAGCAGTAGAGGTTCTCTCTCAGAACCCAGCCAGTGGATCTGTAGTGGAATAGAGCAGTAGAGGTTCTCTCTCAGAACCCAGCCAGTGGATCTGTAGTGGAATAGAGCAGTAGAGGTTCTCTCTCAGAACCCAGCCAGTGGATCTGTAGTGGAATAGAGCAGTAGAGGTTCTCTCTCAGAACCCAGCCAGTGGATCTGTAGTGGAATAGAGCAGTAGAGGTTCTCTCTCAGAACCCAGCCAGTGGATCTGTAGTGGAATAGAGCAGTAGAGGTTCTCTCTCAGAACCCAGGCAGTGGATCTGTACTGGAATAGAGCACTAGAGGTTCTCTCTCAGAACCCAGCCAGTGGATCTGTAGTGGAATAGAGCACTAGAGGTTCTCTCTCAGAACCCAGCCAGCGGATCTGTAGTGGAATAGAGCAGTAGAGGTTCTCTCTCAGAACCCAGCCAGTGGATCTGTAGTGGAATAGAGCAGTAGAGGTTCTCTCTCAGAACCCAGCCAGTGGATCTGTAGTGGAATAGAGCACTAGAGGTTCTCTCTCAGAACCCAGACAGTGGATCTGTAGTGGAATAGAGCAGTAGAGGTTCTCTCTCAGAACCCAGCCAGTAGATCTGTAGTGGAATAGAGCAGTAGAGGTTCTCTCTCAGAACCCAGCCAGTGGATCTGGGCCGATTCCAGATGAGAGGCGGGGCACTGAGTCAGACTCGACGTGATGTGGCCCGAGTCTGGCCCACCTTCAGCAGTATTACATATGGCTAGGATGAGGGGATTGAGCTCGGGCCGATTCCGGTGAGAGTTATCTGGCCCAAATGTATTACTTGGGGCTCGGGACGATTCCGGTGAGAGTTATCTGGCCCAAATGTATTGCTAGGGGCTCGGGCCGATTCCGGTGAGAGTTATCTGGCCCAAATGTATTACTTGGGGCTCAGGCCGATTCCGGTGAGAGTTATCTGGCCCAAATGTATTGCTAGGGGCTCGGGCCGATTCCGGTGAGAGTTATCTGGCCCAAATGTATTACTTGGGGCTCAGGCCGATTCCGGTGAGAGTTATCTGGCCCAAATGTATTGCTAGGGGCTCGGGCCGATTCCGGTGAGAGTTATCTGGCCCAAATGTATTACTTGGGGCTCGGGCCGATTCCGGTGAGAGTTATCTGGCCCAAATGTATTGCTAGGGGCTCGGGCCGATTCCGGTGAGAGTTATCTGGCCCAAATATATTACTTGGGGCTCAGGCCGATTCCGGTGAGAGTTATCTGGCCCAAATGTATTACTTGGGGCTCAGGCCGATTCCGGTGAGAGTTATCTGGCCCAAATGTATTGCTAGGGGCTCGGGCCGATTCCGGTGAGAGTTATCTGGCCCAAATGTATTACTTGGGGCTCGGGCCGATTCCGGTGAGAGTTATCTGGCCCAAATGTATTACTTGGGGCTCGGGCCGATTCCGGTGTGAGTTATCTGGCCCAAATGTATTGCTAGGGGCTCGGGCCGAATGTGGCTACTCTCTGACAGATGATTACACAGGCTGCTTTACATAATTAACATTTCATTATTTATTTTTTCATATTTTCTCATTGTTTCTGTGATCAAAAAATAAAATTAATATTTAAATTTAATTAATTAAGAGTCTTTCCTGTTAAAGTAGTATTTTAGTATTTTGATATTTAAAAAACTTTGTGGGCGGGGCCTCCCGAGTGGCAGAGCGGTCTATTACGCTGCATTGCAGGACAAGCTGGTTCAGTGACACTGGTTCAATGTCTGTGTTGCAGGACAAGCTGGGTTGCTACAGACACTGGTTCAATGTCTGTGTTGCAGGACAAGCTGCGTTACTACAGACACTGGTTCAATGTCTGTGTTGCAGGACAAGCTGCGTTGGTACAGACACTGGTTCAATGTCTGTGTTGCAGGACAAGCTGCGTTGGTACAGACACCGGTTCAATGTCTGTGTTGCAGGACAAGCTGCGTTGCTACAGACACTGGTTCAATGTCTGTGTTGCAGGACAAGCTGCGTTGCTACAGACACTGGTTCAATGTCTGTGTTGCAGGACAAGCTGCGTTGCTACAGACACTGGTTCAATGTCTGTGTTGCAGGACAAGCTGCGTTACTACAGACACTGGTTCAATGTCTGTGTTGCAGGACAAGCTGCGTTGCTACAGACACTGGTTCAATGTCTGTGTTGCAGGACAAGCTGCGTTGCTACAGACACTGGTTCAATGTCTGTGTTGCAGGACAAGCTGCGTTGCTACAGACACTGGTTCAATGTCTGTGTTGCAGGACAAGCTGCGTTACTACAGACACTGGTTCAATGTCTGTGTTGCAGGACAAGCTGCGTTGCTACAGACACTGGTTCAATGTCTGTGTTGCAGCTGCGTTGCTACAGACACTGGTTCAATGTCTGTGTTGCAGGACAAGCTGCGTTGCTACAGACCCTGGTTCAATGTCTGTGTTGCAGGACAAGCTGCGTTGCTACAGACACTGGTTCAATGTCTGTGTTGCAGGACAAGCTGCGTTACAACAGACACCGGTTCAATGTCTGTGTTGCAGGACAAGCTGCGTTGCTACAGACACTGGTTCAATGTCTGTGTTGCAGGACAAGCTGCGTTGCTACAGACACTGGTTCAATGTCTGTGTTGCAGGACAAGCTGCGTTGCTACAGACACTGGTTCAATGTCTGTGTTGCAGGACAACCTGCGTTACTACAGACTTGTTCAATGTCTGTGTTGCAGGACAAGCTGCGTTGCTACAGACACTGGTTCAATGTCTGTGTTGCAGGACAAGCTGCGTTAGTACAGACACTGGTTCAATGTCTGTTTGCAGGGCAAGCTGCGTTGCTACAGACACTGGTTCAATGTCTGTGTTGCAGGACAAGCTGCGTTGGTACAGACACTGGTTCAATGTCTGTGTTGCAGGACAAGCTGCGTTGCTACAGACACTGGTTCAATGTCTGTGTTGCAGGGCAAGCTGCGTTGGTACAGACACTGGTTCAATGTCTGTGTTGCAGCCAGCCGAGACCGGGTGACCCATGAAGCGACACACAATTAGCCCAGCATCGTTAGGGTTTGGCCAGCCAGGATGTCCTTGTCCCATTGTGCTGTATTGACTTCTGTGGCAGGCTGGGAACCTGACATGGTCTCCAGGTGTACAGTGTTTCCTCTGACACATTGGTGAGGCTTCTGGGTTAATAAGCAGTGCGGCTTGGCAGGGTTGTGTTTCGGAGGAGAGTTGCAGCGATGGTACAAGACTTTAACTACCAATTGGATATGATAAAAATGGGTGTAATATTTAAAATGACTAAATCAGGTAATTTTGCATGCATTTATTTAAATTTGCATCTTGCGGATTCTGGTTAGATGCCGGATAAGTCGACTGAATTCCGGTAGACGGAAACGGCCCGATGTGAAACAATGCTGATTGCTCAATAGGCCTATTTGGAAGTTTATAAAATATCTGCCTACAGACACCTGGCAGCGATTAGAGACTCAATTGTTCTTGGGTATGACGCTACAAGGCACACCTGTATTTGGGGAGTTTCTCCCATTCTTCTCTGCAGATCTTCTCTGTCAGGTTACAGCTACAGCACCAGTCAAAAGTTTGGACGCACTAATTGCTCTTATTAAAGTATTCAGACCTCTTGACTTTTCCCACATTTTGTTATGTTACAGCCTTATTCTACAATTTATTAAATACTTTTTTCCCTCATCAACCTACACACAATAGCCCATAATGACAAAACGGAAAAAGGTTTTTAGAAATGTTTGCAAATTTATTAAAAATAACAAACAGAAATTCCTTATTTACATAAGTATTCAAACCCTTTGCTATGAGACTAGCAATTGATCTCAGGTGCATCCTGTTTCCATTGATCATCCTTGAGATGTTTCTACAACTTGATTGGAGTCCACCTGTGGTAAATTCAATTGATTGGACATGATTTGGAAAGGCACACACCTGTCTATATAAGGTCCCACAGTTGACAGTGCATGTCAGAGCAAAAACCAAGCCATGAGGTCGAAGGAATTGTCCGTAGAGCTCTGAGACAGGATTGTATAGAGGTACCAAAAATTGTCTGCAGCATTGAAGGTCCCCAAGAACACAATGGCCTCCATCATTCTTAAATGGAAGAAGTTTGTAACCACTAAGAATCTGCTTTGTGTTAAATGCTCTACAACAAAGCGTTCTTAGTGTCCAACAAGCTTTCTCTGCCCTTAACCTTGTTCTGAACACCTCCTAAACAAAGGTGCTGTGGTTTGGTAAGAAGAATGCCCCTCTCCCCACAGGTGTGATTACTGCCTCTGAGGGTTTAGAGCTTGAGGTAGTCACCTCATACAAGTACTTGGGAGTACGGCTAGACGGTCCTTCTCTACGCACATATCAAAGCTGCAGGCTAAAGTTAAATCTAGACTTGGTTTCCTCTATTGTAATTGCTCCTCTTTCACCCCAGCTGCCAAACTAACCCAAACTAACCCTGATTCAGATGACCATCCTAGCCATGCTAGATTACGGAGACATAATTTATAGATCGGCTCTCGAGCGGCTAGATGTTCTTTACCATTCGGCGATCAGATTTGCCACCAATGCTCCTTATAGGACACATCACTGCACTCTACACTCCTCTGTAAACTGGTCATCTCTGTAGACCTGTGGTTGATGCTTATTTATTAAAACCCTCTTAGGCCTCACTTCCCCTATCTGAGATATCTACTGCAGCCCTCATCCTCCACATACAACACCCGTTCTGCCAGTCACATTCTGTTAAAGGTCCCCAAAGCACACACATCCCTGGGTCGCTCGTCTTTTCAGTTCGCTGCAGCTAGCGACTGGAACGAGCTGCAACAAACACTCAAACTGGACAGTTTTATCTCCATCTCTTCATTCAAAGACTCAGTCATGGGACACTCTTACTGACAGTTGTGGCTGCTTTGTGTGATGTATTGTTGTCTCTACCTTCTTGCCCTTTGTGCTGTTGTCTGTGCCCAATAATGTTTGTACCATGTTTTGTGCTGCTACCATGTTGTGCTGCTACCATGTTGTTGTCATGTTGTGTTGCTACCATGCTGTTGTCATGTTGTGTTGCTGCCTTGCTATGTTGTTGTCTTAGGTCTCTCTTTATGTAGTGCTGTGTTGTCTCTCTTGTTGTGATGTGTTTTGTCCTATATTTATATTGTATTTATTTTTCAAACCATGAGAAACAAGATTCTCTGGTCTGATGAAACCAAGATTGAACTCTTTGGTCTGAAGGCCAAGCGTCACGTCTGGAGGAAACCTGGCACCATCCCTACGGTGAAACATGGTGATGGCAGCATCATGCTGTGGGGATGATTTTCAGCGGCAGGGACTGGGAGACTAGTCAGGATCGAGGGAAAGATGAACAGAGCAAAGTACAGAAAGATCCTTGATGAAAACCTGCTCCAGAGCGTTTAGGACCTCAGACTGGGGCGAAGGTTCACTTTCCAAAAGGACAACGACCCTAAGCACACAGCCAAGACAATGCAGGAGTGGCTTCGGGACAAGTCTCTGAATGTCCTTGAGTGGCCCAGCCAGAGCCCGGACTTGAACCAAATCGAACATCTCTGGAGAGACCTGAAAATAGCTGTGCAGCGACGCTCCCCATCCAACCTGAGCGCTTGAGAGGATCTCCAGAGAAGAATGAGAGAAACTCCCCAAATACAGAGCTTGTATCATCATACCCAAGAAGACTCAAGGCTGTAATCGCTGCCAAAGCTGCTTCAACAAAGTACTGAGTAAAGGGTCTGAATACTTATGTAAATGTCATATTTCAGTATTTGTTTTTTGTTTTTTTGCAAACATTTCTAAAAACCTGTTTTTGCTTTGTCATTTTTTTTATTGTGTGTAGATTGATGAGGGGGAAAAAACGTTTTAATCCATTTTAGAATAAGGCTGTAACGTAACAATAGTCTAGGGGTCTGAATACTTACTGAATGCCCTGTCTATCTAATATTGAATTAATATTAAAGTATCATGCAGCAACATGGTGATAAGTCTACCTTCCACTCTGATTAAATGTGTGTATTTTCTGCCATACTGTTCACACCTGTCTAGATAGTCACGTTAATGTTATATGATCAAATGTTCTTGGGACAATTTCACATTGAAAGTTGTTGCAAGTGGAAATATTTACTACTTATTTGTTTGCAAACTCACATGCACAAAAAAATTGTATAACTGTATATACAGTACCTGTCAAAAGTTTGGACACACCTACTCATTCAAGGGTTTTTCTTTGTTTACTATTTTCTTAAATTGTAGAATAATAGTGAAGACATTAAAACTATGATATAACACATATGGAATCATGTGGTAACCAAGAAAGTGTTACACAAATCAAAATATATTTGAGATTTGAGATTCTTCAAAGTAGCCACCCTTTGTCTTGTTGACATGTTTGGACACTCTTGACATTCTGTCAAACAACTTCATGAGGTAGTCACCTGGAATGCATTTCAATTATCAGGTGTGCTTGTAAAAACTGAATTTGTGAAAATGATTTCCTTAATGCGTTTGAGACAATCAGTTGTGTTGTGACAAGGTATGGGTGGTATACAGAATATAGCCCTATTTGGTAAAAGACCAAGTCCATATTATGGCAAGAACAGCTCAAATAAGCAAAGAGAAACAACAGTCCATCATTACTTTAAGACATGAAGTTCAGTCAATCCGGAAAATTTCAAGAACTTTGAAAGTTTCTTCAAGTGCAGTCGCAAAAACCATCAAGCACTATGATGAAACTGGCTCTCATGAGGACCGCCACAAGAAAGGAAGACCCAGAGTTACTTCTGCTGCAGAGGATAAGTTCATTAGAGTTACCAGCCTCAGAAATTGCAGCCCAAATAAATGCTTCACAGTTCAAGTAATAGACACATCTGTCATGACTCTCCCTCCTTGGTGAGGATCAAAGGACCCATCGGCTAGGTTTGAAGATCTCCAACGGAAGAAAGGTTTGAAGATAGCCAGAACCCCTCTCTCCCACAGAAGAAAGGTTTGAAGATAGCCAGAACCCCTCTCTCCCACAGAAGAAAGGTTTGAAGATAGCCAGAACCCCTCTCTCCCACAGAAGAAAGGTTTGAAGATAGCCAGAACCCCTCTCTCCCACAGAAGAAAGGTTTGAAGATAGCCAGAACCCCTCTCTCCCACAGAAGAAAGGTTTGAAGATAGCCAGAACCCCTCTCTCCCACAGAAGAAAGGTTTGAAGATAGCCAGAACCCCTCTCTCCCACAGAAGAAAGGTTTGAAGATAGCCAGAACCCCTCTCTCCCACAGAAGAAAGGTTTGAAGATAGCCAGAACCCCTCTCTCCCACAGAGAAAGGTTTGAAGATAGCCAGAACCCCTCTCTCCAACGGAAGAAAGGTTTGAAGATAGCCAGAACCCCTCTCTCCCACAGAAGAAAGGTTTGAAGATAGCCAGAACCCCTCTCTCCCACAGAAGAAAGGTTTGAAGATAGCCAGAACCCCTCTCTCCCACAGAAGAAAGGTTTGAAGATAGCCAGAACCCCTCTCTCCCACATAAGAAAGGTTTGAAGATAGCCAGAACCCCTCTCTCCCACAGAAGAAAGGTTTGAAGATAGCCAGAACCCCTCTCTCCCACAGAAGAAAGGTTTGAAGATAGCCAGAACCCCTCTCTCCCACAGAAGTAAGGTTTGAAGATAGCCAGAACCCCTCTCTCCCACAGAAGAAAGGTTTGAAGATAGCCAGAACCCCTCTCTCCCACAGAAGAAAGGTTTGAAGATAGCCAGAACCCCTCTCTCCCACAGAAGAAAGGTTTGAAGATAGCCAGAACCCCTCTCTCCCACAGAAGAAAGGTTTGAAGATAGCCAGAACCCCTCTCTCCCACAGAAGAAAGGTTTGAAGATAGCCAGAACCCCTCTCTCCCACAGAAGAAAGGTTTGAAGATAGCCAGAACCCCTCTCTCCCACAGAAGAAAGGTTTGAAGATAGCCAGAACCCCTCTCTCCCACAGAAGAAAGGTTTGAAGATAGCCAGAACCCCTCTCTCCCACAGAAGAAAGGTTTGAAGATAGCCAGAACCCCTCTCTCCCATGGAAGAAAGGTTTGAAGATAGCCAGAACCCCTCTCTCCCACAGAAGAAAGGTTTGAAGATAGCCAGAACCCCTCTCTCCCACAGAAGAAAGGTTTGAAGATAGCCAGAACCCCTCTCTCCTACGGAAGAAAGGTTTGAAGATAGCCAGAACCCCTCTCTCCCACAGAAGAAAGGTTTGAAGATAGCCAGAACCCCTCTCTCCCACGGAAGAAAGGTTTGAAGATAGCCAGAACCCCTCTCTCCTACGGAAGAAAGGTTTGAAGATAGCCAGAACCCCTCTCTCCCACAGAAGAAAGGTTTGAAGATAGCCAGAACCCCTCTCTCCCACAGAAGAAAGGTTTGAAGATAGCCAGAACCCCTCTCTCCCACAGAAGAAAGGTTTGAAGATAGCCAGAACCCCTCTCTCCCACAGAAGAAAGGTTTGAAGATAGCCAGAACCCCTCTCTCCCACAGAAGAAAGGTTTGAAGATAGCCAGAACCCCTCTCTCCCACAGAAGAAAGGTTTGAAGATAGCCAGAACCCCTCTCTCCCACAGAAGAAAGGTTTGAAGATAGCCAGAACCCCTCTCTCCCACAGAAGAAAGGTTTGAAGATAGCCAGAACCCCTCTCTCCCACAGAGAAAGGTTTGAAGATAGCCAGAACCCCTCTCTCCAACGGAAGAAAGGTTTGAAGATAGCCAGAACCCCTCTCTCCCACAGAAGAAAGGTTTGAAGATAGCCAGAACCCCTCTCTCCCACAGAAGAAAGGTTTGAAGATAGCCAGAACCCCTCTCTCCCACAGAAGAAAGGTTTGAAGATAGCCAGAACCCCTCTCTCCCACATAAGAAAGGTTTGAAGATAGCCAGAACCCCTCTCTCCCACAGAAGAAAGGTTTGAAGATAGCCAGAACCCCTCTCTCCCACAGAAGAAAGGTTTGAAGATAGCCAGAACCCCTCTCTCCCACAGAAGTAAGGTTTGAAGATAGCCAGAACCCCTCTCTCCCACAGAAGAAAGGTTTGAAGATAGCCAGAACCCCTCTCTCCCACAGAAGAAAGGTTTGAAGATAGCCAGAACCCCTCTCTCCCACAGAAGAAAGGTTTGAAGATAGCCAGAACCCCTCTCTCCCACAGAAGAAAGGTTTGAAGATAGCCAGAACCCCTCTCTCCCACAGAAGAAAGGTTTGAAGATAGCCAGAACCCCTCTCTCCCACAGAAGAAAGGTTTGAAGATAGCCAGAACCCCTCTCTCCCACAGAAGAAAGGTTTGAAGATAGCCAGAACCCCTCTCTCCCACAGAAGAAAGGTTTGAAGATAGCCAGAACCCCTCTCTCCCACAGAAGAAAGGTTTGAAGATAGCCAGAACCCCTCTCTCCCATGGAAGAAAGGTTTGAAGATAGCCAGAACCCCTCTCTCCCACAGAAGAAAGGTTTGAAGATAGCCAGAACCCCTCTCTCCCACAGAAGAAAGGTTTGAAGATAGCCAGAACCCCTCTCTCCTACGGAAGAAAGGTTTGAAGATAGCCAGAACCCCTCTCTCCCACAGAAGAAAGGTTTGAAGATAGCCAGAACCCCTCTCTCCCACGGAAGAAAGGTTTGAAGATAGCCAGAACCCCTCTCTCCTACGGAAGAAAGGTTTGAAGATAGCCAGAACCCCTCTCTCCCACAGAAGAAAGGTTTGAAGATAGCCAGAACCCCTCTCTCCCACAGAAGAAAGGTTTGAAGATAGCCAGAACCCCTCTCTCCCACAGAAGAAAGGTTTGAAGATAGCCAGAACCCCTCTCTCCCACAGAAGAAAGGTTTGAAGATAGCCAGAACCCCTCTCTCCCACAGAAGAAAGGTTTGAAGATAGCCAGAACCCCTCTCTCCCACAGAAGAAAGGTTTGAAGATAGCCAGAACCCCTCTCTCCCACAGAAGAAAGGTTTGAAGATAGCCAGAACCCCTCTCTCCCACAGAAGAAAGGTTTGAAGATAGCCAGAACCCCTCTCTCCCACGGAAGAAAGGTTTGAAGATAGCCAGAACCCCTCTCTCCCACAGAATAAAGTTTCTAACTGTTCCTCTCTGCCCTGCAGTATAGAAAGTAACTCTGTGTTAGAGAGAGACTCTAAAATTCCTATACCTAAAAACTCTAACATCAAAAGATTGGACATTGAGACATTATTCTTTGAAATCCAAATGTTTGAAGATCTAAAGTGAATCATGTCAAAGTGTTTATTATTTTATGATGTCATTAAGGTATAACTAAATAACTGTATCTCTCAAGGTGTACACATTCTACATGTACACATGTGAGGTTTGCATCTAAATGTTGTATAAAATATATAATTATGTATTAAGTAGTTTTGTGAAGACAGCAATGTGATTATAGCCTTCTAAATTAGATAATTGTCATATAAACTTTTATCCAGTCAGTAACCACGCCCACGTGAGCACATACAATTTGTCGGCGTGATGGAACTGCCTTTCTGACCAAAGTGCTTAAAAGGACTCGCCAGTAATTATACTATTATATTAAATATGGCCCACACGTTGAAATGGTTAAATTTACAAGACGAAGGAGGCGAACAGTGAAGCCGGACGTCACGAATGGTTTAGGCTCTACAGACCAGTGTGACAGACAGTGTGAGCTGAATGTTATGAAATGGTTGGAACCTATGAAAGACTAGACCAGAACATTCACAGTCTGCAGCATGAAAACGTAATCCTAGAAGTTCGACTAAAGACACGAGAGGGAAAGGAAGACAATCCCCTCTGATACAACTGTTGGTACGTCTGAAACATCTATTCTAACACTCCAACACCAGAGAAGCTCTACAACTACAAAGGACATTGTGAACTCTGGTGGACAAACCAGGGTCTTCCAGACATCGAGCCACTACCCACAGACGGATCGATTGGTTTCAACAGAGAGATGACAAAGACATCTGTGCATAAATATATACATCGCATTCCTTATCCGAATGAGTGGTCGTTCATGTGCAAAGTGTCTATATTCCCGTGAGCGTAGCTTCCAAATGTACGATAAGTCGACTCTCTATATCTCCCCCTCTCCTTACCTACCCCTCCCTTTCCATTGTGTAAACAAGCCGTCATATCTTGTTAGTCCACTAGGGACCTGTTTTCATTGCATTATGTTAGTAATCAATAACCTATACCATGTGTGTGTGTTAATGTATTTCTGTGTGATTATTTAGTTAGTTAGTTAGTAAATAAATAATTCAGCCAATTTGTGTATTGTTGATTCATCCGTTAGGTTAGGGTTCGTACAGATATCCAGAATTATGCGACGTTCAGAATGAGACTGATGAGGTAATAATTCATAATTGACTGTTATTGATATAAGAGAAATCTATATATCTTTAGAGTTTAAGTTGGGAGATAGTAACTCGTTAAACAACCGTTACCACCGCATTCTGCACACCTCCAGGCTGTGTAAGGGCTATTTGACCAAGAAGGAGAGTGATGGAGTGCTGCATCAGATGACCTGGCCCCCACAATCACCTGACCTCAACCCAATTGAAATGGTTTGGGATGAGTTGGACCTCAGAGTGAAGGAAAAGCAGCCAACAAATGCTCAGAATATGTGGGAACTCCTTCAAGACTGTTGGAAAAGCATTCCAGGTGAAGCTGGTTGAGAGAATGCCAAGAGTGTCCAAAGCTGTCATCAAGGCAAAGGGTGGCTACTTTGAAGAATCTCAAATATAAAATACATTTTGATTTGTTTAATACTTTTTTGGTTACTACATGATTCCAGGTGTTATTTCATAGTTGTTATGTCTCCACTATTATTCTACAATGTAGAAAATAGTAAAAATAAAGAAAAACCCTTGAAGGAGTAGGTGTGTCCAAGCTAAAAACAGAGCCCACCTGCCCTGAACGGCGGATCACCACCGTTGTGACATGTGTTTCATTATTTACATTAGTGCTCGTAAGTGTTTAAGGACATTTGTCATGAAGTTAATGTTCATATCAGAACACCAGATACATAATATTAATAAGAAAGAAACGGGGAGAATTCAGGATCAAAACCGAGTGCAGGAAATGGAGATGTCTTGTTGTCTGATCAGACGGGACAGTTTGGGGTGTAGGGTGGTGGTGCTGTAGGGTGGTGGTGCTGTAGGGTGGTGGTGCTGTAGGGTGGTGGTGCTGTAGGGTGGTGGTGCTGTAGGGTGGTGGTGCTGTAGGGTGGTGGTGCTGTAGGGTGGTGCTGTAGGGTGGTGGTGCTGTAGGGTGGTGGTGCTGTAGGGTGGTGGTGCTGTAGGGTGGTGCTGTAGGGTGGTGGTGCTGTAGGGTGGTGGTGCTGTAGGGTGGTGGTGCTGTAGGGTGGTGCTGTAGGGTGGTGGTGCTGTAGGGTGGTGGTGCTGTAGGGTGGTGGTGCTGTAGGGTGGTGCTGTAGGGTGGTGGTGCTGTAGGGTGGTGGTGCTGTAGGGTGGTGGTGCTGTAGGGTGGTGCTGTAGGGTGGTGGTGCTGTAGGGTGGTGGTGCTGTAGGGTGGTGGTGCTGTAGGGTGGTGGTGCTGTAGGGTGGTGCTGTAGGGTGGTGGTGCTGTAGGGTGGTGGTGCTGTAGGGTGGTGGTGCTGTAGGGTGGTGCTGTAGGGTGGTGGTGCTGTAGGGTGGTGGTGCTGTAGGGTGGTGGTGCTGTAGGGTGGTGCTGTAGGGTGGTGGTGCTGTAGGGTGGTGGTGCTGTAGGGTGGTGGTGCTGTAGGGTGGTGGTGCTGTAGGGTGGTGCTGTAGGGTGGTGGTGCTGTAGGGTGGTGGTGCTGTAGGGTGGTGCTGTAGGGTGGTGGTGCTGTAGGGTGGTGGTGCTGTAAGGTGGTGGTGCTGTAGGGTGGTGGTGCTGTAGGGTGGTGCTGTAGGGTGGTGGTGCTGTAGGGTGGTGGTGCTGTAGGGTGGTGGTGCTGTAGGGTGGTGGTGCTGTAGGGTGGTGCTGTAGGGTGGTGGTGCTGTAGGGTGGTGGTGCTGTAGGGTGGTGGTGCTGTAGGGTGGTGGTGCTGTAGGGTGGTGGTGCTGTAGGGTGGTGGTGCTGTAGGGTGGTGGTGCTGTAGGGTGGTGGTGCTGTAGGGTGGTGCTGTAGGGTGGTGGTGCTGTAGGGGGGTGGTGCTGTAGGGTGGTGCTGTAGGGTGGTGGTGCTGTAGGGTGGTGGTGCTGTAGGGTGGTGGTGCTGTAGGGTGGTGCTGTAGGGTGGTGCTGTAGGGTGGTGGTGCTGTAGGGTGGTGGTGCTGTAGGGTGGTGGTGCTGTAGGGTGGTGCTGTAGGGTGGTGGTGCTGTAGGGTGGTGGTGCTGTAGGGTGGTGGTGCTGTAGGGTGGTGGTGCTGTAGGGTGGTGGTGCTGTAGGGTGGTGGTGCTGTAGGGTGGTGGTGCTGTAGGGTGGTGGTGCTGTAGGGTGGTGGTGCTGTAGGGTGGTGGTGCTGTAGGGTGGTGGTGCTGTAGGGTGGTGGTGCTGTAGGGTGGTGCTGTAGGGTGGTGGTGCTGTAGGGTGGTGGTGCTGTAGGGTGGTGGTGCTGTAGGGTGGTGGTGCTGTAGGGTGGTGGTGCTGTAGGGTGGTGGTGCTGTAGGGTGGTGGTGCTGTAGGGTGGTGGTGTTGTAGGGTGGTGGTGCTGTAGGGTGTTGGTGCTGTAGGGTGTTGGTGCTGTAGGGTGGTGGTGCTGTAGGGTGGTGGTGCTGTAGGGTGGTGGTGCTGTAGGGTGGTGGTGCTGTAGATTGGTGGTGCTGTAGATTGGTGGTGCTGTAGGGTGTTGGTGCTGTAGGGTGTTGGTGCTGTAGGGTGGTGGTGCTGTAGGGTGGTGGTGCTGTAGGGTGGTGGTGTTGTAGGGTGTTGGTGCTGTAGGGTGTTGGTGCTGTAGGGTGGTGGTGCTGTAGGGTGGTGGTGCTGTAGGGTGGTGGTGCTGTAGGGTGGTGGTGCTGTAGGGTGGTGGTGCTGTAGGGTGGTGGTGCTGTAGGGTGGTGGTGCTGTAGGGTGGTGGTGCTGTAGATTGGTGGTGCTGTAGGGTGTTGGTGCTGTAGGGTGTTGGTGCTGTAGGGTGTTGGTGCTGTAGGGTGGTGGTGCTGTAGGGTGGTGGTGCTGTAGGGTGGTGGTGTTGTAGGGTGTTGGTGCTGTAGGGTGGTGGTGCTGTAGGGTGTTGGTGCTGTAGGGTGGTGGTGCTGTAGGGTGGTGGTGCTGTAGGGTGGTGCTGTAGGGTGGTGGTGCTGTAGGGTGGTGGTGCTGTAGGGTGGTGGTACTGTAGGGTGGTGGTTGGTGGTGCTGTAGGTTGGTGGTGCTGTAGGGTGGTGGTGCTGTAGGGTGGTGGTGCTGTAGGGTGGTGGTGTTATAGGGTGGTGGTGCTGTAGGGTGGTGGTGTAGGGTGGTGTTGTAGGGTGGTGGTGCTGTAGGGTGGTGGTGTTATAGGGTGGTGGTGTTGTAGGGTGGTGGTGCTGTAGGGTGGTGGTGTAGGGTGGTGTTGTAGGGTGGTGGTGCTGTAGGGTGGTGGTGCTGTAGGGTGGTGGTGTAGGGTGGTGTTGTAGGGTGGTGGTGCTGTAGGGTGGTGGTGTTATAGGGTGGTGGTGTTGTAGGGTGGTGGTGCTGTAGGGTGGTGGTGTAGGGTGGTGCTGTAGGGTGGTGGTGCTGTAGGGTGGTGGTGCTGTTTGGTGGTGGTGCTGTAGGGTGGTGGTGCTGTAGGGTGGTGGTGCTGTAGGGTGTTGGTGCTGTAGGGTGGTGGTGTTGTAGGGTGGTGGTGTTGTAGGGTGGTGCTGTAGGGTGGTGGTGCTGTAGAGTGGTGGTGCTGTAGGGTGGTGGTGTTGTAGGGTGGTGGTGCTGTAGGGTGGTGGTGTAGGGTGGTGGTGTTGTAGGGTGGTGGTGCTGTAGGGTGGTGGTGCTGTAGGGTGGTGTGCTGCTGTAGGGTGGTGGTGCTGTAGGGTGGTGGTGCTGTAGGGTGGTGGTGTTGTAGGGTGGTGGTGCTGTAGGGTGGTGGTGCTGTAGGGTGGTGGTGCTGTAGGGTGGTGGTGCTGTTGGGTGGTGGTGCTGTAGGGTGGTGGTGCTGTAGGGTGGTGGTGCTGTAGGGTGGTGGTGCTGTAGGGTGTTGGTGCTGTAGGGTGGTGGTGTTGTAGGGTGGTGGTGCTGTAGGGTGGCGGTACTGTAGGGTGGCGGTGCTGTAGGGTGGTGGTGCTGTAGGGTGGTGGTGCTGTAGGGTGGTGGTGCTATAGGGTGGTGGTGCTGTAGGGTGGTGGTGCTACAGGGTGGTGGTGCTGTAGGGTGGTGGTGCTGTAGGGTGGTGGTGCTGTAGGGTGGTGGTGCTGTAGGGTGGTGGTGCTGTAGGGTGGTGGTGTTGTAGGGTGGTGGTGTTGTAGGGTGGTGGTGCTGTAGGGTGGTGGTGTAGTGTGGTGTTGCTGTAGGGTGGTGGTGCTGTAGGGTGGTGGTGCTATAGGGTGGTGGTGCTGATACAGCCTGGAATGGAACCAGGGTCTGTAGTGACTCCTCTACCACTGAGATGCAGTGATACAGCCTGGAATGGAACCAGGGTCTGTAGTGACTCCTCTACCACTGAGATGCAGTGATACAGCCTGGAATGGAACCAGGGTCTGTAGTGACTCCTCTACCACTGAGATGCAGTGATACAGCCTGGAATGGAACCAGGGTCTGTAGTGACTCCTCTACCACTGAGATGCAGTGATACAGCCTGGAATGGAACCAGGGTCTGTAGTGACTCCTCTACCACTGAGATGCAGTGATACAGCCTGGAATGGAACCAGGGTCTGTAGTGACTCCTCTACCACTGAGATGCAGTGATACAGCCTGGAATGGAACCAGGGTCTGTAGTGACTCCTCTACCACTGAGATGCAGTGCCTTAGACCGCTGAACCACGTGGAAGCCCTCCCAACTGCAAAACAGGCACAACAAAAAACGTATCTTTTTGTTCTGTTAGCTAAAAACAGAGCCTACCTTTATAAGGGTCGCCACTGTTGTTGTCACGTTTATTTCAAGATTCACATTCGTGATCCTGTGTGTTTTAGGACATTTAACATGAAGTTAATGTCCATATCAGAACACTAGATAGAGCTAGATATCGCGAGATGACATGAAGTTAATGTCCATATCAGAACACTAGATGGAGCTAGATATCGCGAGATGATATTCAACTAGAAGTACTGTAAGTGAAAGTGAAAGTAAAGTGTGAAACTCCACCACCCTTTTCTCCGTTATTTCTGGAACAGACGTCGTGTTACATTCTGTTCGTTGACAAATTAGCCTTTCGACTGTTTTAGTTTATTTTTCTAAACTCCAAAATGTATTTATTCACCAGTTACAAACAGCTTTACCTTGGAGTCAGACTTGATTTGTTAGTGAAATGAAGACCTTTCCGACCTCGGCGGCCTGGTGTTTTGGGATTCTGTTCATCAGTGTTTCATTGATAACGACAGGTAGGCCACAACATTATTCCTTCATTATTTAGCCTGTAGGCTATTTTATTATCTGAACATAATATTAATAAGAAAGAAACGGGAAGAATTCAAGTGCAGGATCAAAACCGAGTGCAGGAAATGTACGATGTCTTGTCGTCTGCTCAGACAGGGTAGTTTGGGTGTGGTGAGGCTGTAGGGTGTTGTCCGTGACAGAGAAACACTATTTTCACACTACTTCGATATTGCAGTGACTTTTTCGTAACAAGTTAGGAGAATTTACGATGTAGGTTAGGAGAATTAGTTAAGTTTAGGTAAAGTGTTAGCGAAAATGCTCTCCTAACTTGTTACGAAAATCGTAGCTGTATCGAAGTGGCGCACAAAGTAGAGGGTGTTAAATTGTTAGGCTAACGGAAGTGTAGCCATGTTTATGACTAAAAAGAGAAGACGTTTTACACCGAAGTAAAGACGGATTCAGGTTGGATATTCGCCTGTCGTTTTCCTTACGTCCACCAACAGCAGTTAGGGACCATCAACATAGTGGCAAATCACATTTTTCTAATTTCAATAGCTCTTTAACCATTACTCCTAAAACTTTCAAAAATGCTTCTAGCTAACCCAATGTCATAGACACACAATGCAAACACTTTTTGTCAATTTACATATCACAATTTTAAATTATTACATTTTTGAATTTTAATAGCTCCTTGGTCATGTGACCTACTGACCTCAAACAAGGTTCAGAATGTCTACTGACTACCCTTCTATATTGCACACCCTTTAGTTTGTCCATTTTAACTCACAGGATTTTACATGGTATTTGGTTCTCAAGCCTATAAATATTGCGCTGGCACTTGATGTCGATTGGGTGTAAAAACCCAGTTAAAGTCCGCTGAAGGTTAGTACTGGGCGTGCCTCAGGAGCTGGGGGCAGCACTCAGGCTGGAGGTTAGTACTGGGCGTGACTCAGGGGCTGGGGGCAGCACTCAGGCTGGAGGTTAGTACCGGGCGTGACTCAGGGGCTGGGGGCAGCACTCAGGCTGAAAGTTAGTACCGGGCGTGACTCAGGGGCTGGGGGCAGCACTCAGGCTGGAGGTTAGTACTGGGCGTGCCTCAGGAGCTGGGGGCAGCACTCAGGCTGGAGGTTAGTACTGGGCGTGACTCAGGGGCTGGGGGCAGCACTCAGGCTGGAGGTTAGTACCGGGCGTGACTCAGGGGCTGGGGGCAGCACTCAGGCTGGAGGTTAGTACTGGGCGTGCCTCAGGGGCTGGGGGCAGCACTCAGGCTGGAGGTTAGTACTGGGCGTGACTCAGGGGCTGGGGGCAGCACTCAGGCTGGAGGTTAGTACTGGGCGTGACTCAGGGGCTGGGGGCAGTACTCAGGCTGGAGGTTAGTACCGGGCGTGACTCAGGGGCTGGGGGCAGCACTCAGGCTGAAGGTTAGTACCGGGCGTGACTCAGGGGCTGGGGGCAGCACTCAGGCTGGAGGTTAGTACCGGGCGTGACTCAGGGGCTGGGGGCAGCACTCAGGCTGGAGGTTAGTACTGGGCGTGACTCAGGGGCTGGGGGCAGCACTCAGGCTGGAGGTTAGTACTGGGCGTGACTCAGGGGCAGGGGGCAGCACTCAGGCTGGAGGTTAGTACCGGGCGTGACTCAGGGGCTGGGGGCAGCACTCAGGCTGGAGGTTAGTACTGGGCGTGCCTCAGGGGCAGGGGGCAGCACTCAGGCTGGAGGTTAGTACTGGGCGTGACTCAGGGGCTGGGGGCAGCACTCAGGCTGGAGGTTAGTACCGGGCGTAACTCAGGGGCTGGGGGCAGCACTCAGGCTGGAGGTTAGTACCGGGCGTGACTCAGGGGCTGGGGGCAGCACTCAGGCTGGAGGTTAGTACTGGGCGTGACTCAGGGGGCAGCACTCAGGCTGGAGGTTAGTACCGGGCGTGACTCAGGGGCTGGGGGCAGCACTCAGGCTGGAGGTTAGTACCGGGCGTGACTCAGGGGCTGGGGGCAGCACTCAGGCTGGAGGTTAGTACTGGACGTGACTCAGGGGCTGGGGGCAGCACTCAGGCTGGAGGTTAGTACCGGGCGTGACTCAGGGGCTGGGGGCAGCACTCAGGCTGGAGGTTAGTACTGGGCGTGACTCAGGGGCTGGGGGCAGCACTCAGGCTGGAGGTTAGTACCGGGCGTGACTCAGGGGCTGGGGGCAGCACTCAGGCTGGAGGTTAGTACTGGGTGTGACTCAGGGGCTGGGGGCAGCACTCAGGCTGGAGGTTAGTACCGGGCGTGACTCAGGGGCTGGGGGCAGCACTCAGGCTGGAGGTTAGTACCGGGCGTGACTCAGGGGCTGGGGGCAGCACTCAGGCTGGAGGTTAGTACCGGGCGTGACTCAGGGGCTGGGGCAGCACTCATGCTGGAGGTTAGTACCGGGCGTGACTCAGGGGCTGGGGGCAGCACTCAGGCTGGAGGTTAGTACTGGGTGTGACTCAGGGGCTGGGGGCAGCACTCAGGCTGGAGGTTAGTACTGGGCGTGACTCAGGGGCTGGGGGCAGCACTCAGGCTGGAGGTTAGTACCGGGCGTGACTCAGGGGCTGGGGGCAGCACTCAGGCTGGAGGTTAGTACCGGGCGTGACTCAGGGGCTGGGGGCAGCACTCAGGCTGGAGGTTAGTACCGGGCGTGACTCAGGGGCTGGGGGCAGCACTCAGGCTGGAGGTTAGTACTGGGCGTGACTCAGGGGCTGGGGGCAGCACTCAGGCTGAAGGTTAGTACCGGGCGTGACTCAGGGGCTGGGGGCAGCACTCAGGCTGGAGGTTAGTACCGGGCGTGACTCAGGGGCTGGGGGCAGCACTCAGGCTGGAGGTTAGTACCGGGCGTGACTCAGGGGCTGGGGGCAGCACTCAGGCTGGAGGTTAGTACTGGGCGTGACTCAGGGGCTGGGGGCAGCACTCAGGCTGGAGGTTAGTACTGGGCGTGACTCAGGGTCTGGGGGCAGCACTCAGGCTGGAGGTTAGTACCGGGCGTGACTCAGGGGCTGGGGGCAGCACTCAGGCTGGAGGTTAGTACTGGGCGTGACTCAGGGGCTGGGGGCAGCACTCAGGCTGGAGGTTAGTACCGGGCGTGCCTCAGGGGCTGGGGGCAGTACTCAGGCTGGAGGTTAGTACCGGGCGTGCCTCAGGGGCTGGGGGCAGCACTCAGGCTGGAGGTTAGTACCGGGCGTGACTCAGGGGCTGGGGGCAGCACTCAGGCTGGAGGTTAGTACTGGGCGTGACTCAGGGGCTGGGGGCAGCACTCAGGCTGGAGGTTAGTACCGGGCGTGCCTCGGGGGCTGGGGGCAGCACTCAGGCTGGAGGTTAGTACCGGGCGTGCCTCAGGGGCTGGGGGCAGCACTCAGGCTGGAGGTTAGTACCGGGCGTGACTCAGGGGCTGGGGGCAGCACTCAGGCTGGAGGTTAGTACCGGGCGTGCCTCAGGGGCTGGGGGCAGCACTCAGGCTGGAGGTTAGTACCGGGCGTGCCTCAGGGGCTGGGGGCAGCACTCAGGCTGGAGGTTAGTACCGGGCGTGCCTCAGGGGCTGGGGGCAGCACTCAGGCTGGAGGTTAGTACTGGGCGTGCCTCAGGGGCTGGGGGCAGCACTCAGGCTGGAGGTTAGTACCGGGTGTGCCTCGGGGGCTGGGGGCAGCACTCAGGCTGGAGGTTAGTACCGGGCGTGCCTCAGGGGCTGGGGGCAGCACTCAGGCTGGAGGTTAGTACCGGGCGTGACTCAGGGGCTGGGGGCAGCACTCAGGCTGGAGGTTAGTACCGGGCGTGCCTCAGGGGCTGGGGGCAGCACTCAGGCTGGAGGTTAGTACCGGGCGTGCCTCAGGGGCTGGGGGCAGCACTCAGGCTGGAGGTTAGTACCGGGCGTGCCTCAGGAGCTGGGGGCAGCACTCAGGCTGGAGGTTAGTACTGGGCGTGCCTCAGGGGCTGGGGGCAGCACTCAGGCTGGAGGTTAGTACCGGGCGTGACTCAGGGGCTGGGGGCAGCACTCAGGCTGGAGGTTAGTACTGGGCGTGACTCAGGGGCTGGGGGCAGCACTCAGGCTGGAGGTTAGTACCGGGCGTGACTCAGGGGCTGGGGGCAGCACTCAGGCTGGAGGTTGGGTTGGGGACTTAGTCTCTGAGCGGATAAAAGCAGGCGGGTCACCAGGTGCACTTGTTTCAGGTTACCAGGTGCACAAGGAGGCCTCCATCAGGCGCCCGCTGAGTGTAGATTCTGAACCTTGTTTGAGGACAGTAGGTCACATGGCCAAGGAGCTATTGAAATTAGAAACATTGAAAAATTAGGAAAATTAATGTGAAATTGTGTATATGAAAATGGACAAACTAAAGGGTGTGCAATGTGTAGGCCCACTGAGTCTACATTCTGAACCTTGTTTGAAGTCAGTAGGTCACATGAACAAGGAGCTATTGAAATTCAAATGTAAAAAAAAAAAAAAAAAAAAAAAAAAGTACTTTGTTTACGCTCCCTAACTAATTCAACTAGGAATACAAAATGCTGCTCACATTTCCACATGTTTATTAGCTTTGCAAAGTGAATGTCCAAGTCGTGAAAATAAGACCTGTGCAATGTTGTGCTCAATGTCTCCAACATCATGCCACTAATCTGGAGTCTGTGGCTCAAGTGGTTTGAAAGCTCAAATATCTGTTGAATATCCAACCTAAAACAGTCTTTACCTCTGTTCCCTAACTGCCCGAGTGACACCGGCACATCTAACTGAGTGACACCGGCACATCTAACTGAGTGGCACCGGCACATCTAACTGAGTGACACCGGCACATCTAACTGAGTGGCACCGGCACATCTAACTGAGTGGCACCGGCACATCTAACTGAGTGGCACCGGCACATCTAACTGAGTGACACCGGCACATCTAACTGAGTGACACCGGCACATCTAACTGAGTGGCACCGGCACATCTAACTGAGTGGCACCGGCACATCTAACTGAGTGACACCGGCACATCTAACTGAGTGACACCGGCACATCTAACTGAGTGGCACCGGCACATCTAACTGAGTGGCACCGGCACATCTCACTGAGTGACACCGGCACATCTAACTGAGTGGCACCGGCACATCTAACTGAGTGGCACCGGCACATCTAACTGAGTGACACCGGCACATCTAACTGAGTGGCACCGGCACATCTAACTGAGTGGCACCGGCACATCTAACTGAGTGACACCGGCACATCTAACTGAGTGACACCGGCACATCTAACTGAGTGGCACCGGCACATCTAACTGAGTGACACCGGCACATCTAACTGAGTGGCACCGGCACATCTAACTGAGTGGCACCGGCACATCTAACTGAGTGGCACCGGCACATCTAACTGAGTGACACCGGCACATCTAACTGCCCGAGTGGCACCGGCACATCTAACTGAGTGGCACCGGCACATCTAACTGAGTGGCACCGGCACATCTAACTGAGTGGCACCGGCACATCTAACTGCCCGAGTGGCACCGGCACATCTACCTGAGTGACACCGGCACATCTAACTGAGTGACACCGGCACATCTAACTGAGTGGCACCGGCACATCTAACTGAGTGGCACCGGCACATCTAACTGAGTGGCACCGGCACATCTAACTGAGTGACACCGGCACATCTAACTGAGTGACACCGGGACATCTAACTGAGTGACACCGGCACATCTAACTGAGTGACACCGGCACATCTAACTGAGTGGCACCGGCACATCTAACTGAGTGGCACCGGCACATCTAACTGAGTGACACCGGCACATCTAACTGAGTGACACCGGCACATCTAACTGAGTGGCACCGGCACATCTAACTGAGTGACACCGGCACATCTAACTGAGTGACACCGGCACATCTAACTGAGTGGCACCGGCACATCTAACTGCCTGAGTGACACCGGCACATCTATCTGAGTGACACCGGCACATCTAACTGAGTGACACCGGCACATCTAACTGAGTGACACCGGCACATCTAACTGAGTGACACCGGCACATCTAACTGAGTGACACCGGCACATCTAACTGAGTGGCACCGGCACATCTAACTGAGTGACACCGGCACATCTAACTGAGTGACACCGGCACATCTAACTGAGTGACACCGGCACATCTAACTGAGTGACACCGGCACATCTAACTGAGTGGCACCGGCACATCTAACTGAGTGACACCGGCACATCTAACTGAGTGACACCGGCACATCTAACTGAGTGACACCGGCACATCTAACTGAGTGGCACCGGCACATCTAACTGAGTGACACCGGCACATCTAACTGAGTGACACCGGCACATCTAACTGAGTGGCACCGGCACATCTAACTGAGTGACACCGGCACATCTAACTGAGTGACACCGGCACATCTAACTGAGTGACACCGGCACATCTAACTGAGTGGCACCGGCACATCTAACTGAGTGACACCGGCACATCTAACTGAGTGACACCGGCACATCTAACTGAGTGGCACCGGCACATCTAACTGAGTGACACCGGCACATCTAACTGAGTGACACCGGCACATCTAACTGAGTGACACCGGCACATCTAACTGAGTGACACCGGCACATCTAACTGAGTGACACCGGCACATCTAACTGAGTGACACCGGCACATCTAACTGAGTGACACCGGCACATCTAACTGAGTGACACCGGCACATCTAACTGAGTGGCACCGGCACATCTAACTGAGTGACACCGGCACATCTAACTGAGTGACACCGGCACATCTAACTGAGTGGCACCGGCACATCTAACTGAGTGGCACCGGCACATCTAACTGAGTGACACCGGCACATCTAACTGAGTGGCACCGGCACATCTAACTGAGTGACACCGGCACATCTAACTGAGTGGCACCGGCACATCTAACTGAGTGACACCGGCACATCTAACTGAGTGACACCGGCACATCTACCTGCCTGAGTGACACCGGCACATCTAACTGAGTGGCACCGGCACATCTAACTGAGTGACACCGGCACATCTAACTGAGTGACACCGGCACATCTAACTGAGTGGCACCGGCACATCTAACTGAGTGACACCGGCACATCTAACTGAGTGGCACCGGCACATCTAACTGAGTGGCACCGGCACATCTAACTGAGTGACACCGGCACATCTAACTGAGTGACACCGACACATCTAACTGAGTGACACCGGCACATCTAACTGAGTGACACCGGCACATCTAACTGAGTGACACCGGCACATCTGACTGAGTGACACCGACACATCTAACTGAGTGACACCGGCACATCTAACTGAGTGACACCGACACATCTAACTGAGTGACACCGGCACATCTAACTGAGTGGCACCGGCACATCTAACTGAGTGGCACCGGCACATCTAACTGAGTGACACCGGCACATCTAACTGAGTGACACCGACACATCTAACTGAGTGACACCGGCACATCTAACTGAGTTACACCGGCACATCTAACTGCCTGAGTGACACCGGCACATCTAACTGAGTGACACCGGCACATCTAACTGAGTGGCACCGGCACATCTAACTGAGTGACACCGGCACATCTAACTGAGTGACACCGGCACATCTAACTGAGTGGCACCGGCACATCTAACTGAGTGACACCGGCACATCTAACTGAGTGACACCGGCACATCTGACTGAGTGACACCGACACATCTAACTGAGTGACACCGGCACATCTAACTGAGTGACACCGACACATCTAACTGAGTGACACCGGCACATCTAACTGAGTGGCACCGGCACATCTAACTGAGTGGCACCGGCACATCTAACTGAGTGACACCGGCACATCTAACTGAGTGACACCGACACATCTAACTGAGTGACACCGGCACATCTAACTGAGTTACACCGGCACATCTAACTGCCTGAGTGACACCGGCACATCTAACTGAGTGACACCGGCACATCTAACTGAGTGGCACCGGCACATCTAACTGAGTGACACCGGCACATCTAACTGAGTGACACCGGCACATCTAACTGAGTGGCACCGGCACATCTAACTGAGTGACACCGGCACATCTAACTGAGTGACACCGGCACATCTAACTGAGTGACACCGGCACATCTAACTGAGTGGCACCGGCACATCTAACTGAGTGACACCGGCACATCTAACTGAGTGACACCGGCACATCTTATTTGTTATCCACTCCTGAGGGTTTGGTAACTTATGATTATTTTCTTAATTAATGAAGTTACATATGGAGGGAGTCTGTCAGATTGATTTGTAAATAAATAAAAGAGAATGCAGCTCTCTTCTTACAGACAGAGTGGTCCATCCCACATTTTATACAGACTACAGTGATGCGTCCTAAAATGGTCCCCTGTGATAAAACATATTGTGGAATGGTAGACGGTGTCCAAGGGTTTTTAAACAGAGGTTGCCGCATGCAACCTGGATTCACCTGGTCAGTCTGTGATGAAAAGAGCAGGTGTTCATAATGTTTTGTATACTCAGTGTATAGTTTCTAATGGCAGCCTGCAGTACCCTGGTTGGCCTTCAACTTGAGTTACTTAATGAGAGGGGGCAGCACTGAGCTAACTTGCAATGTCACTTCCTGGAGTAGCTCAAACTGTCTACATAAATCTCCCACATGAGACGCCATCTTAAATGACTATATTTAGCTTCAATGCACTATTGAGTCTAAACACAGGAATGAATGGGGTCGTGATTGATTGCTTTGTCCATTCATATGGCCAGAGTCCATGGTAGAAACTGGTAACTTCCTGTATCTTTAAAGGAAGTTACCAGGTATCTTTAACTGTGTGTCGTTTGTTTTTCTCCAGGGTCGTCTGAGGTTGTTGGATCGGCTGTCCCAGTTGTTGCCTTAGCTGGTGATGACATCATTCTACCATGTTTCCTGAAACCCCGTGACAATGCTGAGGACATGGTAGTGGAGTGGACAGTTTTGAACCTGAGAACAACAGAAGACGTCCATCTTTACCGTGACGGTCGAGACTTCAACGTGGAGCAGTCTCCATCCTACAGGGGAAGGACATCAATGTTTCATGAAGAACTGAAGAATGGCAACGTCTCCTTAAAGCTGACCAGAGTTACTCTCTCTGATGCTGGAAGATACAGGTGCTTCCTTCCAACACTGACCAGCCAGGTGAAGGAAACCACCGTTCAACTCCTTGTTGGTGAGTCATGAATACTGGAGATGTGATCAGAGGTTGTATTGGTAAATCTGGCTACATGATTGGCTGCTAAAATATCAACATGTCTTCCTCCCTCATCATTCCTTCCTCTGTTATAGATCATGTATTCAGCTGGTCTTCCTCCCTCATCATGTATTCAGCTGGTCTTCCTCCCTCATCATGTATTCAGCTGGTCTTCCTCCCTCATCATGTATTCAGCTGGTCTTCCTCCCTCATCATGTATTCAGCTGGTCTTCCTCCCTCATCATTCCTTCCTCTGTTATAGATCATGTATTCAGCTGGTCTTCCTCCCTCATCATTCCTTCCTCTGTTATAGATCATGTATTCAGCTGGTCTTCCTCCCTCATCATTCCTTCCTCTGTTATAGATCATGGATTCAGCTGGTCTTCCTCCCTCATCATTTCTTCCTCTGTTATAGATCATGTATTCAGCTGGTCTTCCTCCCTCATCATTCCTTCCTCTGTTATATATCATGTATTCAGCTGGTCTTCCTCCCTCATAATTTCTTCCTCTGTTATAGATCATGTATTCAGCTGGTCTTCCTCCGTCATCATTCCTTCCTCTGTTATAGATCATGTATTCAGCTGGTCTTCCTCCCTCATCATTCCTTCCTCTGTTATAGATCATGTATTCAGCTGGTCTTCCTCCCTCATCATTCCTTCCTCTGTTATAGGTCATGTATTCAGCTGGTCTTCCTCCCTCATCATTCCTTCCTCTGTTATAGATCATGTATTCAGCTGGTCTTCCTCTGTTAGAGATCATGTATTCAGCTGGTCTTCCTCCCTCATCATTCCTTCCTCTGTTATAGATCATGTATTCAGCTGGTCTTCCTCCCTCATCATTCCTTCCTCTGTTATAGATCATGTATTCAGCTGGTCTTCCTTCCTCTGTTATAGATCATGTATTCAGCTGGTCTTCCTCCCTCATCATTCCTTCCTCTGTTATAGATCATGTATTCAGCTGGTCTTCCTCCTTCATCATGTATTCAGCTGGTCTTCCTCCCTCATCATGTATTCAGCTGGTCTTCCTCCCTCATCTATCCTTCCTCTGTTATAGATCATGTATTCAGCTGGTCTTCCTCCCTCATCATGTATTCAGCTGGTCTTCCTCCCTCATCATTCCTTCCTCTGTTATAGATCATGTATTCAGCTGGTCTTCCTCCCTCATCATGTATTCAGCTGGTCTTCCTCATCATTTCTTCCTCTGTTATAGATCATGAATTCAGCTGGTCTTCCTCATCATTTCTTCCTCTGTTATAGATCATGTATTCAGCTGGTCTTCCTCCCTCATGATTCCTTCCTCTGTTATAGATCATGTATTCAGCTGGTCTTCCTCCTTCATCATTCCTTCCTCTGTTATAGGTCATGTAGTCAGCAGGTCTTCCTCCCTCATCATTCCTTCCTCTGTTATAGATCATGTATTCAGCTGGTCTTCCTCCCTCATCATTTCTTCCTCTGTTATAGATCATGTATTCAGCTGGTCTTCCTCCCTCATCATTTCTTCCTCTGTTATAGATCATGTATTCAGCTGGTCTTCCTCCCTCATCATTCCGTCCTCTGTTATAGATCATGTATTCAGCTGGTCTTCCTCCCTCATCATTCCTTCCTCTGTTATAGATCATGTATTCAGCTGGTCTTCCTCCCTCATCATTCCTTCCTCTGTTATAGATCATGTATTCAGCTGGTCTTCCTCCTTCCTCTGTTATAGATCATGTATTCAGCTGCTCAGCACACAGCCTTTACAACACACTCCTCACACATCAAAACCTCCCACACTGTCACACTGTCTGTGTCCTAATATTCCTACTACCTACTGTTGACTCACTGCTGTGTCCTAATATTCCTACTACCTACTGTTGACTCACTGCTGTGTCCTAATATTCCTACTACCTACTGTTGACTCACTGTCTGTGTCCTAATATTCCTACTACCTACTGTTGACTCACTGCTGTGTCCTAATATTCCTACTACCTACTGTTGACTCACTGCTGTGTCCTAATATTCCTACTACCTACTGTTGACTCACTGCTGTGTCCTAATATTCCTACTACCTACTGTTGACTCACTGGCTGTGTCCTAATATTCCTACTACCTACTGTTGACTCACTGGCTGTGTCCTAATATTCCTACTACCTACTGTTGACTCACTGCTGTGTCCTAATATTCCTACTACCTACTGTTGACTCACTGGCTGTGTCCTAATATTCCTACTACCTACTGTTGACTCACTGCTGTGTCCTAATACTCCTACTACCTACTGTTGACTCACTGGCTGTGTCCTAATATTCCTACTACCTACTGTTGACTCACTGCTGTGTCCTAATATTCATACTACCTACTGTTGACTCACTGCTGTGTCCTAATACTCCTACTACCTACTGTTGACTCACTGCTGTGTCCTAATACTCCTACTACCTACTGTTGACTCACTGGCTGTGTCCTAATATTCCTACTACCTACTGTTGACTCACTGCTGTGTCCTAATATTCATACTACCTACTGTTGACTCACTATCTGTGTCCTAATATTCCTACTACCTACTGTTGACTCACTGACTGTGTCCTAATACTCCTACTACCTACTGTTGACTCACTGTAGTTACTATGTACTGATAGTGATACATACTATAGAGAAGGTATTGTATAGTCAACAACATTGTGCTGCTTTGTTAATTGATTTGTCCAAGGCTTTTGACACAGTGAATTATTGATGTCTTTCAAGTAAAGCTGTTGCTGGTTTAATGATTATCTCATTGTTACATCACAATGTATTCAGGTTGATGACATGTTAATACTGGAGTGCTGCAGGGTTCTGTTAATACTGGAGTGCTGCAGGGTTCTGTTAATACTGGAGTGCTGCAGGGTTCTGTTAATACTGGAGTGCTGCAGGGTTCTGTTAATACTGGAGTGCTGCAGGGTTCTGTTAATACTGGAGTGCTGCAGGGTTCTGTTAATACTGGAGTGCTGCAGGGTTCTGTTAATACTGGAGTACTGCAGGGTTCTGTTAATACTGGAGTGCTGCAGGGTTCTGTTAATACTGGAGTGCTGCAGGGTTCTGTTAATACTGGAGTGCTGCAGGGTTCTGTTAATACTGGAGTGTTGCAGGGTTCTGTTAATACTGGAGTGCTGCAGGGTTCTGTTAATACTGGAGTGCTGCAGGGTTCTGTTAATACTGGAGTGCTGCAGGGTTCTGTTCATGATTAATACTGGTTAATCTCAGCCAGTGATCTCTGTTTTATCTTGTATCTGTAGGTGCTGTATCTCAGCCAGTGATCTCTGTTTTATCTTGTATCTGTAGGTGCTGTATCTCAGCCAGTGATCTCTGTTTTATCTTGTATCTGTGTAGGTGCTGTGTCTCAGCCAGTGATCTCTGTTTTATCTTGTATCTGTAGGTGCTGTATCTCAGCCAGTGATCTCTGTTTTATCTTGTATCTGTGTAGGTGCTGTATCTCAGCCAGTGATCTCTGTTTTATCTTGTATCTGTGTAGGTGCTGTATCTCAGCCAGTGATCTCTGTTTTATCTTGTATCTGTGTAGGTGCTGTATCTCAGCCAGTGATCTCTGTTTTATCTTGTATCTGTGTAGGTGCTGTATCTCAGCCAGTGATCTCTATAGTTGGAACTAAAGGCTGGGGGGTGGTCCTGAAGTGTGAGTCTGGAGGCTGGTTTCCTGAACCTGAGATGGAGTGGCTGGACAGTTCTGGAACCATCCTCCCTGCTGATGGACCTCCAGAGAGACACAGGGACTCAGAGGGCCTCTACGCTGTGAGACGACATGTCACTGTGGACCAGACTGACACCAACAGGTTCACCTGTAGAGTTAATCAGACGGAGATCAACCACCTGAAGGAGACAGAGATTCATGTCCCAGGTGAGGTCTTCATTGGTTAACCCAAATACCTGAGACCTCTTGTTAGTTAGACTAGTTAGTGGAGGACGGTTTCCTAGGGGGTGACCTTATTGGTCTGTGTTCAGTAGTATTTATAAATGATGCTTTACTTCCTGTACAGTATATATGTAGTGTTGTAATGGTTTGGCTTCTCTGTTTCAGATGACGTGTTTCCTAAATCACAAGTAGGGTGGAAGGTTGGTCTGTCAATAGCAGCAGCAGCTGTTGTAGTTCTTGCAGCTTTCGCTGGTGTCTACTGGAGAAAACATACTGAAGGTGAGTTTAACCTTGATCTCTGACTGGTCCTTGATCTCTGACTGGTCCTTGATCTCTGACTGGTCCTTGATCTCTGACTGGTCCTTGATCTCTGACTGGTCCTTGATGTCTCATCATTAAGAGCACTGGGAATGACCCATATACTGTCCATTAGACTCTATTCAGTTATACCAGGTTACCTTCAGACCAGTCCTGTATTAGATCAGGATATAACTAGGAATGACCCATATACTGTCCATTAGACCCTATTCATTTATACCAGGTTACCTTCAGACCAGTCCTGTATTAGATCAGACTGGAGAGTTTTTTTAGCTTTTACTGCTTTGCTTTTTAAACATTTTGGACGATGAACACACAAAAAAGGTTTGCACGCCGACTCTAAACTACCAAACAGCCAAATAGCTAAAGTCACAGATTTCTAATTATTATTATTAATATATTATTATGCTTTTGAACATTTGTTTTCTTTTGTCAACAGTGAAGAAGCTTAGAAAACAATTGGAAGAGCAAGGTAAGTTTAGTTAGATGTTAGTCGTTAGTATAATACTGATGGGTCAACTGTTAATCACAGACCTCATGGTTTATTACTATAATACTGATGGGTCAACTGTTAATCACAGACCTCATGGTTTATTACTATAATACTGATGGGTCAACTGTTAATCACAGACCTCATGGTTTATTACTATAATACTGATGGGTCAACTGTTAATCACAGACCTCATGGTTTATTACTATAATACTGATGGGTCAACTGTTAATCACAGACCTCATGGTTTATTACTATAATACTGATGGGTCAACTGTTAATCACAGACCTCATGGTTTATTACTATAATACTGATGGGTCAACTGTTAATCACAGACCTCATGGTTTATTACTATAATACTGATGGGTCAACTGTTAATCACAGACCTCATGGTTTATTACTATAATACTGATGGGTTAACTGTTAATCACAGACCTCATGGTTTATTACTATAATACTGATGGGTCAACTGTTAATCACAGACCTCATGGTTTATTACTATAATACTGATGGGTCAACTGTTAATCACAGACCTCATGGTTTATTACTATAATACTGATGGGTCAACTGTTAATCACAGACCTCATGGTTTATTACTATAATACTGATGGGTCAACTGTTAATCACAGACCTCATGGTTTATTACTATAATACTGATGGGTCAACTGTTAATCACAGACCTCATGGTTTATTACTATAATACTGATGGGTCAACTGTTAATCACAGACCTCATGGTTTATTACTATAATACTGATGGGTCAACTGTTAATCACAGACCTCATGGTTTATTACTATAATACTGATGGGTCAACTGTTAATCACAGACCTCATGGTTTATTACTATAATACTGATGGGTCAACTGTTAATCACAGACCTCATGGTTTATTACTATAATACTGATGGGTCAACTGTTAATCACAGACCTCATGGTTTATTACTATAATACTGATGGGTCAACTGTTAATCACAGACCTCATGGTTTATTACTATAATACTGATGGGTCAACTGTTAATCACAGACCTCATGGTTTATTACTATAATACTGATGGGTCAACTGTTAATCACAGACCTCATGGTTTATTACTATAATACTGATGGGTCAACTGTTAATCACAGACCTCATGGTTTATTACTATAATACTGATGGGTCAACTGTTAATCACAGACCTCATGGTTTATTACTATAATACTGATGGGTCAACTGTTAATCACAGACCTCATGGTTTATTACTATAATACTGATGGGTCAACTGTTAATCACAGACCTCATGGTTTATTACTATAATACTGATGGGTCAACTGTTAATCACAGACCTCATGGTTTATTACTATAATACTGATGGGTCAACTGTTAATCACAGACCTCATGGTTTATTACTATAATACTGATGGGTCAACTGTTAATCACAGACCTCATGGTTTATTACTATAATACTGATGGGTCAACTGTTAATCACAGACCTCGTGGTTTATTACTATAATACTGATGGGTCAACTGTTAATCACAGACCTCGTGGTTTATTACTATAATACTGATGGGTCAACTGTTAATCACAGACCTCGTGGTTTATTACTATAATACTGATGGGTCAACTGTTAATCACAGACCTCGTGGTTTATTACTATAATACTGATGGGTCGACTGTTAATCACAGACCTCGTGGTTTATTACTATAATACTGATGGGTCGACTGTTAATCACAGACCTCGTGGTTTATTACTATAATACTGATGGGTCGACTGTTAATCACAGACCTCATGGTTTATTACTATAATACTGATGGGTCGACTGTTAATCACAGACCTCATGGTTTATTACTATAATACTGATGGGTCGACTGTTAATCACAGACCTCATGGTTTATTACTATAATACTGATGGGTCGACTGTTAATCACAGACCTCATGGTTTATTACTATAATACTGATGGGTCAACTGTTAATCACAGACCTCATGGTTTATTACTATAATACTGATGGGTCAACTGTTAATCACAGACCTCATGGTTTATTACTATAATACTGATGGGTCAACTGTTAATCACAGACCTCATGGTTTATTACTATAATACTGATGGGTCAACTGTTAATCACAGACCTCATGGTTTATTACTATAATACTGATGGGTCAACTGTTAATCACAGACCTCATGGTTTATTACTATAATACTGATGGGTCAACTGTTAATCACAGACCTCATGGTTTATTACTATAATACTGATGGGTCAACTGTTAATCACAGACCTCATGGTTTATTACTATAATACTGATGGGTCAACTGTTAATCACAGACCTCATGGTTTATTACTATAATACTGATGGGTCAACTGTTAATCACAGACCTCATGGTTTATTACTATAATACTGATGGGTCAACTGTTAATCACAGACCTCATGGTTTATTACTATAATACTGATGGGTCAACTGTTAATCACAGACCTCATGGTTTATTACTATAATACTGATGGGTCAACTGTTAATCACAGACCTCATGGTTTATTACTATAATACTGATGGGTCAACTGTTAATCACAGACCTCATGGTTTATTACTATAATACTGATGGGTCAACTGTTAATCACAGACCTCATGGTTTATTACTATAATACTGATGGGTCAACTGTTAATCACAGACCTCATGGTTTATTACTATAATACTGATGGGTCAACTGTTAATCACAGACCTCATGGATTATTACTATAATACTGATGGGTCAACTGTTAATCACAGACCTCATCATCTAACCTGACTAGTAATGTCCTCTTGTTCTACAGTATATAACTCTACATCTAACCTGACTAGTAATGTCCTCTACAGTATATAACTCTACATCTAACCTGACTAGTAATGTCCTCTACAGTATATAACTCTACATCTAACCTGGCTAGTAATGTCCTCTTGTTCTACAGTATATAACTCTACGTCTAACCTGACTAGTAATGTCCTCTACAGTATATAACTCTACATCTAACCTGACTAGTAATGTCCTCTTATTACTATAATACTGACTCTGTTTTTATTAACATTTCAGCTGATCCTGTCCTGTAAGGTAAGTTTTTTTCAACATAGACGTGTCAGAATAGAGAGGATGTAGTCTGTCTTCATGTTCTAGTACCCATAATACATCATGTTTTATCTACTGTCTACAGAGGAGGTCAGAATAGAGAGGATGTAATCTGTCTTCATGTTCTAGTACCCATAATACATCATGTTTTATCTACTGTCTACAGAGGAGGTCAGAATAGAGAGGATGTAGTCTGTCTTCATGTTCTAGTACCCATAATACATCATGTTTTATCTACTGTCTACAGAGGAGGTCAGAATAGAGAGGATGTAGTCTGTCTTCATGTTCTAGTACCCATAATACATCATGTTTTATCTACTGTATATAGAGGAGGTCAGAATAGAGAGGATGTAGTCTGTCTTCATGTTCTAGTACCCATAATACATCATGTTTTATCTACTGTCTACAGAGGAGGTCAGAATAGAGAGGATGTAGTCTGTCTTCATGTTCTAGTACCCATAATACATCATGTTTTATCTACTGTCTACAGAGGAGGTCAGAATAGAGAGGATGTAGTCTGTCTTCATGTTCTAGTACCCATAATACATCATGTTTTATCTACTGTCTACAGAGGAGGTCAGAATAGAGAGGATGTAGTCTGTCTTCATGTTCTAGTACCCATAATACATCATGTTTTATCTACTGTCTACAGAGGAGGTCAGAATAGAGAGGATGCAGTCTGTCTTCATGTTCTAGTACCCATAATACATCATGTTTTATCTACTGTCTACAGAGGTCAGAATAGAGAGGATGTAGTCTGTCTTCATGTTCTAGTACCCATAATACATCATGTTTTATCTACTGTCTACAGAGGTCAGAATAGAGAGGATGTAGTCTGTCTTCATGTTCTAGTACCCATAATACATCATGTTTTATCTACTGTCTACAGAGGTCAGAATAGAGAGGATGTAGTCTGTCTTCATGTTCTAGTACCCATAATACATCATGTTTTATCTACTGTCTACAGAGGTCAGAATAGAGAGGATGTAGTCTGTCTTCATGTTCTAGTACCCATAATACATCATGTTTTATCTACTGTCTACAGAGGTCAGAATAGAGAGGATGTAGTCTGTCTTCATGTTCTAGTACCCATAATACATCATGTTTTATCTACTGTCTAAAGAGGAGGTCAGAATAGAGAGGATGTAGTCTGTCTTCATGTTCTAGTACCCATAATACATCATGTTTTATCTACTGTCTACAGAGGAGGTCAGAATAGAGAGGATGTAGTCTGTCTTCATGTTCTAGTACCCATAATACATCATGTTTTATCTACTGTATATAGAGGAGGTCAGAATAGAGAGGATGTAGTCTGTCTTCATGTTCTAGTACCCATAATACATCATGTTTTATCTACTGTCTACAGAGGAGGTCAGAATAGAGAGGATGTAGTCTGTCTTCATGTTCTAGTACCCATAATACATCATGTTTTATCTACTGTCTACAGAGGAGGTCAGAATAGAGAGGATGTAGTCTGTCTTCATGTTCTAGTACCCATAATACATCATGTTTTATCTACTGTCTACAGAGGAGGTCAGAATAGAGAGGATGTAGTCTGTCTTCATGTTCTAGTACCCATAATACATCATGTTTTATCTACTGTCTACAGAGGAGGTCAGAATAGAGAGGATGCAGTCTGTCTTCATGTTCTAGTACCCATAATACATCATGTTTTATCTACTGTCTACAGAGGTCAGAATAGAGAGGATGTAGTCTGTCTTCATGTTCTAGTACCCATAATACATCATGTTTTATCTACTGTCTACAGAGGTCAGAATAGAGAGGATGTAGTCTGTCTTCATGTTCTAGTACCCATAATACATCATGTTTTATCTACTGTCTACAGAGGTCAGAATAGAGAGGATGTAGTCTGTCTTCATGTTCTAGTACCCATAATACATCATGTTTTATCTACTGTCTACAGAGGTCAGAATAGAGAGGATGTAGTCTGTCTTCATGTTCTAGTACCCATAATACATCATGTTTTATCTACTGTCTACAGAGGTCAGAATAGAGAGGATGTAGTCTGTCTTCATGTTCTATTACCCATAATACATCATGTTTTATCTACTGTCTACAGAGGTCAGAATAGAGAGGATGTAGTCTGTCTTCATGTTCTAGTACCCATAATACATCATGTTTTATCTACTGTCTACAGAGGTCAGAATAGAGAGGATGTAGTCTGTCTTCATGTTCTAGTACCCATAATACATCATGTTTTATCTACTGTCTACAGAGGTCAGAATAGAGAGGATGTAGTCTGTCTTCATGTTCTAGTACCCATAATACATCATGTTTTATCTACTGTCTACAGAGGAGGTCAGAATAGAGAGGATGTAGTCTGTCTTCATGTTCTAGTACCCATAATACATCATGTTTTATCTACTGTCTACAGAGGTCAGAATAGAGAGGATGTAGTCTGTCTTCATGTTCTAGTACCCATAATACATCATGTTTTATCTACTGTCTACAGAGGAGGTCAGAATAGAGAGGATGTAGTCTGTCTTCATGTTCTAGTACCCATAATACATCATGTTTTATCTACTGTCTACAGAGGTCAGAATAGAGAGGATGTAGTCTGTCTTCATGTTCTAATACCCATAATACATCATGTTTTATCTACTGTCTACAGAGGTCAGAATAGAGAGGATGTAGTCTGTCTTCATGTTCTAGTACCCATAATACATCATGTTTTATCTACTGTCTACAGAGGTCAGAATAGAGAGGATGTAGTCTGTCTTCATGTTCTATTACCCATAATACATCAACGTTCTAACTGATTATTCTTGTTAATGTCAGGGCTTGAAGATGATGACTCCTTCCCAAAGTAACTTTATGATTCTAATGTTTCCTAGAATATATATATAATATTAATATAGTCTGTCTCTGTCTCTCTGTCTGTCTGTCTGAGTGTCTGTCTCTGTCTCTCTGTCTCAGTGAGTGTCTGTCTCTCTCTCTCTCTCTCTGTCTGTCTCTCGCTCTCTGTGTCTCTGTCTATCTCTCTGTGTGTCTCTGTCTATCTCTCTGTGTGTCTGTCTGTCTGTGTGTCTCTCTCTGTCTCTCTCTGTGTGTCTCTGTCTCTCTCTCTCTGTGTGTCTGTCTGAGTTGCTGTCTCTGTCTGCCTGTCTAAGTGTCTGTCTCTCTGTCTGTCTGCCTCTGCCTCTCTCTCTCTGTGTGTCTGTCTGAGTTGCTGTCTCTGTCTGCCTGTCTAAGTGTCTGTCTCTCTGTCTGTCTGCCTCTGCCTCTCTCTCTCTGCCTCTCCCTTTCTGCCTCTCTCGCTCTGTCTCTCTCTCTCTGTTTCTCTCTGCCTCTCGTTTTGCCTGTCTCTCTCTCTGCCTCTCTTTCTGTCTGTCTCTCTCTCTCTGCCTATGTCTGCCTCTCTCTTTCTGTCTGTCTCTCTCTCTGCCTCTCTGTCTCTCTCTCTATGTCTTTCTCTTTGCCTCTCTCTCTGCCTCTGTCTCTCTGCCTCTCTGTCTGGTCAGTTTATTCTGAATGTCTTCATTCTAAATCTTTTCTGTCTTTAATAGAGTCAAGAAGAAGTCGACTTGGAAGGAGGAGCTGGAGAGGGGAGGAGCTGGAGAGGGGAGGAGCTGGAGAGGGGAGGAGCTGGAGAGGGGAGGAAGAGTTGCTATAGAGACTATAACTATATAGCTGTGTTTCTGAGTATATAACTTGTGTGTGATATGAATCTTGGTAAGACAAAGTAATTTGATAAACGTGTTAGTCATTACTCTATAATCCACTTTCAGTAGTTAGTTCTTTACTTTTTGAAGTTTTACTACCCATGTTTGTGTTATGGGTTTATATCCATTTCCTGGTTATTCTATATATGTTTTCCCCATAAACAATGTCTTTCTAATCCCCCTCAGGAATTGATAGAGTTGAATTGAATGGACTAATGTCTCCTGTTAGAATCTGTTACAGACTCTCTTATGTCCAGTACCTGATAATCAGGTATATCAACCAGACCACAGGACTAATGTCTCCTGTTAGAATCTGTTACAGACTCTCTTATGTCCAGTACCTGATAATCACAGGTATATCAACCAGACCACAGGACTTAGGTCTCCTGTTAGAATCTGTTACAGACTCTCTTATGTCCAGTACCTGATAATCAGGTATATCAACCAGACCACAGGACTAAGGTCTCCTGTTAGAATCTGTTACAGACTCTCTTATGTCCAGTACCTGATAATCAGGTATATCAACCAGACCACAGGACTAAGGTCTCCTGTTAGAATCTGTTACAGACTCTCTTATGTCCAGTACCTGATAATCAGGTATATCAACAAGACCACAGGACTAAGGTCTCCTGTTAGAATCTGTTACAGACTCTCTTATGTCCAGTACCTGATAATCAGGTATATCAACCAGACCACAGGACTAAGGTCTCCTGTTAGAATCTGTTACAGACTCTCTTATGTCCAGTACCTGATAATCAGGTATATCAACAAGACCACAGGACTAATGTCTCCTGTTAGAATCTGTTACAGACTCTCTTATGTCCAGTACCTGATAATCAGGTATATCAACAAGACCACAGGAGGTTGGTGGCACCTTAATTAGGGAGGAGGGGCTCGTGGTATTGGCTGAAGAGGAATCAGTGGACTGGTATCAAATACATCAAACATGTGGTTTCCATGGTTTCCATGTTTGATGCCGTTCCATTGGCTCCGTTCCAGCCATTATTGTGAGGCTCCTCCCCTCAGTTTCCTGTGAACAAGACTGAGTGAAATGTTTATATTTTATCTTCAACCTGTCAGCTTCTGTGAACAAGACTGATTAAATCATTTATTGAAATGTTTATATTTTAGCTTCAACCTGTCAGCTTCTGTGAACAAGACTGATTAAACCATTGAGTGAAATGTTTATATTTTAGCTTCATGTCAATGTGCCAGTTTTTATTTGACTTTAAGTGTTTATTTTTGCTCTGCTTTTTTTAGTGTTCACCTTGATTATATACAGAGGGGTCAAATTATTGACATCCATGCTGAAGATTAGCAATAATGACTATATTAAATAAATAAAGTACTGACCTATTGTATGCTCAAAATAAATGGTATATTATTTTAAACTAATACAATTGCTCGTTGAAATATGTGTAATGTATTTTTGTTGTAAAAGGTTAGGGCTCAAAATGATTGACAGGAGTGTGATGATGTCATTGTTATGAATATAGAACCAGATACTGACCTTCTGACTAGTTTATTAGACTCTTCAGGGGGGTCAATCATTTAGAAAATAAATACTACTTGTTAAACTAAATATTATAATCAGATCAATCGTATTAGTATAAAATAATTAACTCATGTTGAGCAGGTGATAACTGAGCCACACGTGGTCCCGTGTGGCTCAGTTGGTAGAGCATGGCGCTTGCAACGCCAGGGTTGTGGGTTCATTCCCCACGGGGGACCAGGATGAATATGTATGAACTTTCCAATTTGTAAGTCGCTCTGGGTAAGAGCGTCTGCTAAATGACTTAAATGTAATGTTAAATGTGATAAAGCTCAGTATTTAAATTATTTATTTATACAGTCATTATTACCTTTATCAAGGGTGTCAATAATTCCAGACCCACTGTATATTATATATTGATGTATTTTATACAGTCATTATTATCATTATCAAGGATGTCAATAATTCCAGACCCCACTGTATATTATATATTGATCATGTATTTACAGTTGAATGGTATTTTCCATGTATTGATGTTAATAAACTAAGACATCATTGTGTGAGAACGTGACTCCAGTGTAATATTTTAACATTATTGAATGTTACTAGGTAGTGTTACTGTTTCCTTGGTAACCTGTGGTAGAGACATTGTCCTCCAGGTAACAGGTCTTGTTATGATGTCATCATTATTGAACATGTGACTCGTGGGAACAAAATGTCTCTGTCATCCTGACTGAACACTTCAAGCTGTTCAGGGACAATGGAGACGTCTCTTCCTCAGCAGGACAGTTATTAGTAGTGTTGTGAAAGTAGAACTAAAAATTGTCAAGCAAGGAGCTGCTAAGGTGTTTCTGAGACCAATCTCAGAGATTGTTGTTCTTCTTTCTGAAGCATCCTAGAGACAAAAGATAAAAATAGAAAGAACATTATTTGTTTCTTGATATGTTTTATTTCATAGTGGCACAATTTCGAAAGGCGGGGAGTGTGCTGCCATCCTGTTAGAAGGTAACAGATTATTTTATTACAATAGTTAAGATGGATTTTCATTGTGTTCCATGGTGTTATTTACCCCCTAGTGGAGCTTTCTGGTACTTAGACTGTACGCAAACAGGAAGTAGAGAATTCGTTCTGCACGCTTAGAAGCAGCTAAAAACAACGCTACGGTGCAGGTCTTTCAGTGTAGTTATTTCTTGTCACGCTTCAACCTTGGAAAATATTTGTTTGTAAATTCGATTCAAGCATTTAGCTAATGATGATAATCTTGTTATTGATAGAGTTGCTTACATATCAATGTTGGTTGGTTGCATTTACTCACACAAATTGCAATGCCTTTCATGTATGATGTTAGCTGTATTACTTTGCTCGTGCGTCATGCAAAGGAATTGTAAAATATACAATACTGTATTTTTGTTACTGTTTCTAGTGTAATATGCTTTGTTATTCTACATAGATGGTTGTACATTATTAGAGTAATGAAAGGAGTTAGTCAATTACCATATGAGAAAGCAATTAGCTATATGGTTTGGCATCATGCCAGATGCATGGTACCGTAGCACGTGCTTTGTATTCATGCAACTTCAAATGTATAATGTACAGCTACAGTATGTCGGTGTGAATTGAATACTAAAGTATATTCTTTTCTGTGTTTTGCAGTTTTACAACAAACGTTTTCAATATATTCATTCAAGAAAAGTCACGCCTTGGGAGTTTTATTGAAGACTTAGTTGTTAGCTATCTGTCTAGTTTTGCATGGGAACGCAACTCAAGGGCAGAATAAGTGTCATTGGGGAGGATATTCCTTCTGTTATATAGAGCTATGGAGACAGGTCATCAGTCTGTTATATAGAGCTATGGAGACAGGTCATCAGTCTGTTATATAGAGCTATGGAGACAGGTCATCAGTCTGTTATATAGAGCTATGGAGACAGGTCATCAGTCTGTTATATAGAGCTATGGAGACAGGTCATCAGTCTGTTATATAGAGCTATGGAGACAGGTCATCAGTCTGTTATATAGAGCTATGGAGACAGGTCATCAGTCTGTTATATAGAGCTATGGAGACAGGTCATCAGTCTGTTATATAGAGCTATGGAGACAGGTCACCATTTCCCTCTAGCTCTCTCAGAAGTCCAACAAACTCACAAAAGCTCTTCAGTCTTTCTACTCTGATGGTGAAAATATCTTTGTGAGCAGGTACTCAACATGAAGGGGAATCATATCCAAAGCTGTTCTGGCCGTGTTATGAATGATGTGGGCAGGACAACCTAAGCCAATCACCTCCCGCTGCAGAGCATTTTTAACGTTGGTATGGACATTGACCCTCCCCAGCCTATTCAGTCCTCCAAAGTTGGTATTTGTGTTGTCGGCAGAGAATGCCACGACTTTGTTTTGCAGGTTACATTTTTGGATGACCACCAGGACCTCAGCTGCAATCTCCTCTGCTGTTTCTGCTTTCAATTCAACTAAATCAAGCAGTTTTGTTTCCACAGATGTGCTGCCATCATATATCTTACAATATCTGACTACTAATGGCAGCAGCTTTACATGTCCATGATTGGACGCATCAATGGCCAGAGACACAAATTCAACCTGGTCTAGGTCCTGTGTTACCTAAGTAGTTGCCCATGGTGCTAACACGTTACTCACTGTGGCGTCACATTTTGTCCTAGCACATGGTGCTAACACGTTACTCACTGTGGCATCACATTTTGTCCTAGCACATGGTGCTAACACGTTACTCACTGTGGAGTCACATTTTGTCCTAGCACATGGTGCTAACACGTTACTCACTGTGGCGTCACATTTTGTCCTAGCACATGTTGCTAACACGTTACTCACTGTGGCATCACATTTAGTCCTACCACATGGTGCTAACACGTTACTCACTGTGGCGTCACATTTTGTCCTAGCACATGGTGCTAACACGTTACTCACTGTGGCGTCACATTTTGTCCTAGCACATGGTGCTAACACGTTACTCACTGTGGCGTCACATTTTGTCCTAGCACATGGTGCTAACACGTTACTCACTGTGGCGTCACATTTTGTCCTAGCACATGGTGCTAACACGTTACTCACTGTGGCGTCACATTTTGTCCTAGCACATGGTGCTAACACGTTACTCACTGTGGCGTCACATTTTGTCCTAGCACATGGTGCTAACACGTTACTCACTGTGGCGTCACATTTTGTCCTAGCACATGGTGCTAACACGTTACTCACTGTGGAGTCACATTTTGTCCTAGCACATGGTGCTAACACGTTACTCACTGTGGTGTCACATTTAGTCCTAGCACATGGTGCTAACACGTTACTCACTGTGGCTTCACATTTTGTCCTAGCACATGTAAACTTCGGCTCATAAAGCTTCCGTGTCAGTTGTGCTGTGCAGTCCATAGATCTGTAACTATGATTGTGTCACATAGTGTGGTATTGGGAAGGCTCTACCTTCTTGAAGAATGTGGTGACAGAGGACATACCAACACGGCCAATCAGAGAGGCTTTATGCCTTTTTTGTCTGTTGATGTTCTACCCCTGTCGTTCTTCTCCGGCTGCCAGTTGAAAAAGAGGAATTACAAAGGGTGCAGTGAACCAATCTATCGTCTTGACCTGAGAATATAAATGGAAATTCTCTCATCATGTTGTCATTAAAATGGCATTTCTGTTTCTGGGAAAGAGCCATTGTACCTCCTCTGTCTGCTCTTCTTCACTCTCCTTGTGTCACTCTTCTTACTCTCAACTTGTTCTTCTCCTCCAATCGTCTTCCTGATCTTTCTTCCTTTCCTTCTCTCCACCTCACTCTTCCTCACTCTCCTCGCTTCACTCTTTTTACTCCCTTCATTTTTCCTTCTCCAATCTTTAATAATAAATAGTACACTATTAGATAAAATACTTTGGTTAACTGATTCCCATCGCTTGCCTCATTTTGTATTTTATCTCAAAGACATTGTTTGTAATAATAAATTGTCAGGCTCTGTAATCATATCTTTACCTTTCCTCCTCTGTCTCACTCTGCTTCCTATCCAGTCTTCCTCCTCTCCACTCTCTAACAGAAAACATTATGCTAATGTTATCCATGAAAATGTCTCAATATATTTTCACACTACTTATAATGCCAAACCATTAAAATTGTAATCTACAAATAAATATTCTCATAATTGTGCATTAATTTAATATAATCATATTTTCAAAATAGCCCGTCCACTGCATGTTTACATGTGACCGTTTTTTAACCTCGTTACCATGACAGCAGCTGGCTAACCGAGCTAGATAACTTAGTCGACATAGCTCATGTTAGCTAGCATAACCTATTTAAAACCATATAACGCAGACCATTTAACTATAAAATAAGTTGTGACAGAACATCATTAGCTAGTATCTCAAACGAGTGTAAGTTACCTGACTTGAAAAGACGTTTGTGGTGATGTTATGGATTCACTTGACGCTTCTGGCCGAGTTTTCCACAGCAGTTTCCTCTAAAACTATCGCGGGCAGGTAGTTAGAAGAAGAGTGAATGAAGCTGATATAGCGAGCGGCCCCCTCTGCTGGACAAAACAAGCACAACAAGATTGACACGTCAACCGGTAGACTCTGATGCCCGGTGTTTCTTGACACGTAAAATATTATTTCACTTTGCAGTCTGTTTTTAACGCACAGTTATAAACGGGGACATTTCCGGGGACAGCTCCAGCCGGGGAAAGGCCACTAAAAACGGGGACGCCTGGTCACCCTATTTTAAGTAAACGATTCCTTATGTATGAATGAGATGCACAAATGCTTAACTAGTACAGAGTACTTTCTTCTAGACTCAAGTAGTTTTCCAGAGGGCTACTTTACTTGTACAAGAACTGAGTCCCATCAGCTGCAGATGAAACCGGTTAGTTGAAAAATGTTGCCTAGAATCTACAGGCACTCGCAATGAATCATCAAAAGTATGGACACAGAATGATTGAAGTGATTATTGTATTTTATTATGCTGACCCAATTATGACCCATGACATCTTTTGGGAAAAATAATACATAGCCCTTGTATGTTAATTAAGCTACAAACGTGGAAATGTTCCTATTGAAATGGGGGTTGTCCCATCCTGAACAGGCCGGTTGCAAGTGACATACTCTTAACGATACTATTAGCAACACCATATTATTATTAAAATTAGATTAAACATTTTTAAAGTTATGCAGGCAGGTCTGACATAGTGGGAGAATTGTGAACCTGCACGTATATATATCTGTGTTGTCGCAGCGTTTGGCCACGTCGTCGGTTTGGTCGTTCAGTCGGTTTGTTTTGGTTATGTGCGTCGCAATGCCCGTGACGTAATAGACTATGTTTCTGAATTTTCTGATAACATTTTTAAACTATTCATAAATTATTCTTACGCAATGTTACTTTCATTTGAATGTCGTAAAAATTGTTGGATTCTATTAAATAATTGATGTAACAGATAAATTCTTATGTAACAGAAACCGGAAAAGTTGTGAACTACAAATGTGGCGCCATTTTGTAGTTTTTTTTACTAACCCTAACCGGTTTGTTTTTTTATCAATATCTTCGCCAATATCATTCTAATTGATGTGTAGAATGATCTGTACATTCACTAGGACATACATAACGCTGTACTGCATCAGCACATGTCAATTCAATATCTGAAGTAGTGCACTTTTTGAAATGTGTTTTTCGTCGTAACTATTTAAGTTTGACATGTGTGATTCTTTTGATTTAATAAGGACCCCTTACTAAACCTTCATGTCAAATAACGTTCGGATATGTTCATCTATTCTTGATTTTAAAAATTATCAAAGTTTGGGGAAAAGGTCTATATCAGTGGTAGGCCTATATCAGGGGTAGATCTATATCAGGGGTAGGCCTATATCAGTGGTAGACTATATCAGGGGTAGGTCTATATCAGTGGTAGGTCTATATCAGAGGTAGGCCTATATCAGGGGTAGGTCTATATCAGAGGTAGACCTATATAAGGGGTAGGTCTATATCAGTGGTAGATCTATATCAGGGGTAGGCCTATATCAGGGGTAGGTCTATATCAGGGGTAGACCTATATCAGGGGTAGACCTATATCAGGGGTAGACCTATATCAGTGGTAGGCTATATCAGGGGTAGGTCTATATCAGTGGTAGGTCTATATCAGAGGTAGGCCTATATCAGGGGTAGGTCTATATCAGGGGTAGGCCTATATCAGAGGTAGACCTATATCAGTGGTAGGCCTATATCTGGGGTAGACCTATATCAGGGGTAGGGCTATATCAGGGGTAGGGGGTGGGTATAATTTGTGGAACGTTCCAACAGGAATCCGTTCCAAAAACTCCGTAAATATCAAGGTTGCCAACAAACAACGCATACAGAGTCGTATAACAGTAGAATGACATACCAGGCTGGGAGTGAGCTCTGTAATTACGTTTTTAACTCGGGAAAAATGTCTCTCTTCATTCTGGTAGCCTCCACCATTTCTCGTTCGTTGGTTTAGTTATTATTTCCGGTGTTCCTGCATTCCCCGGTGATCTCTGTTGAGCCTCAATTGGGGAATCACTGTGGTTGAAATGTAACTAATGACCGCAAGCCCCAGTATTTTATTAGCTAGGTGGCTTGTACACCATTGTTACCGATGATACTGTATGTACCTACTCGTACTACAGAAACATGCATTGTATTTTGCCAAGTTCTGTCGGTGTTAATCCTGTTTCCCAGATAAAGCAGGTAAACTGTGTCTGTGTTGTTGAGTTCATCTTGTCTAGTTAAATAAAGATTAAATAAATTAGAACATTTCAAATATATACTTTGACCTATTTCAGGTAACCCCAAGATGCTTGATTCACTACAGCTGCTTTTGAAGAACTTTCCAGTCGTTTTTGCTTTACATTCCGACTTTTGAACGTCTGTTTATTGGACATATATATTAGTGTCTAATAAAACAGAGCAACGTATGTAAAACATCCCATCTGTGTTAAGGTTATAGTGTCTGTGGTGTAGGTCCTCTTGATGTCCACTAGGTGTCAGCACAGCTTCAATAATGTCACACCAGGTTCGCAACATGTTTTCATGTGTAACAAATCAAATTGTATTTGTCACATGCGCCGAATACAACATGTGTAGACCTTACAGTGAAATGCTGAATACTACATGTGTAGACCTTACAGTGAAATGCTGAATACTACATGTGTAGACCTTACAGTGAAATGCTGACTACTACATGTGTAGACCTTACAGTGAAATGCTGAATACTACATGTGTAGACCTCACAGTGAAATGCTGAATACAACAGGTGTAGTAGACCTTACAGTGAAATGCTGAATACTACATGTGTAGACCTTACAGTGAAATGCTGAATACTACATGTGTAGACATTACATTGAAATGCTGACTACTACATGTGTAGACCTTACAGTGAAATGCTGAATACTACATGTGTAGACCTCACAGTGAAATGCTGAATACTACATATGTAGACCTTACAGTGAAATGCTGAATACAACATGTGTAGACCTTACAGTGAAATGCTGAATACAACATGTGTAGACCTTACAGTGAAATGCTGAATACAACATGTGTAGACCTTACAGTGAAATGCTGAATACAACAGGTGTAGACCTTACAGTGAAATGCTGAATACTACATGTGTAGACCTTACAGTGAAATGCTGAATACAACAGGTGTAGTAGACCTCACAGTGAAATGCTGAATACAACAGGTGTAGTAGACCTCACAGTGAAATGCTGAATACAACAGGTGTAGTAGACCTTACAGTGAAATGCTGAATACAACAGGTGTAGTAGACCTCACAGTGAAATGCTGAATACAACAGGTGTAGTAGACCTCACAGTGAAATGTTGAATACAACAGGTGTAGTAGACCTTACAGTGAAATGCTGAATACAACATGTGTAGACCTTACAGTGAAATGCTGAATACAACAGGTGTAGACCTTACAGTGAAATGCTGAATACTACATGTGTAGACCTTACAGTGAAATGCTGAATACAACAGGTGTAGTAGACCTCACAGTGAAATGCTGAATACAACAGGTGTAGTAGACCTCACAGTGAAATGCTGAATACAACAGGTGTAGTAGACCTTACAGTGAAATGCTGAATACAACAGGTGTAGTAGACCTCACAGTGAAATGCTGAATACAACAGGTGTAGTAGACCTCACAGTGAAATGTTGAATACAACAGGTGTAGTAGACCTTACAGTGAAATGCTGAATACAACAGGTGTAGTAGACCTTACAGTGAAATGCTGAATACAACATGTGTAGTAGACCTCACAGTGAAATGCTGAATACAACATGTGTAGTAGACCTCACAGTGAAATGCTGAATACAACATGTGTAGACCTTACAGTGAAATGTTGAATACTACATGTGTAGACCTTACAGTGAAATGCTGAATACTACATGTGTAGACCTTACAGTGAAATGCTGACTACTACATGTGTAGACCTTACAGTGAAATGCTGAATATAACATGTGTAGACCTCACAGTGAAATGCTGAATACTACATGTGTAGACCTTACAGTGAAATGCTGAATACTACATGTGTAGACCTTACAGTGAAATGCTGAATACTACATGTGTAGACCTTACAGTGAAATGCTGAATACTACATGTGTAGACCTTACAGTGAAATGCTGAATACTACATGTGTAGACCTTACAGTGAAATGCTGAATACTACATGAGTAGACCTTACAGTGAAATGCTGAATACTACATGTGTAGACCTTACAGAGAAATGCTGAATACTACATGTGTAGACCTTACAGTGAAATGCTGACTACTACATGTGTAGACCTTACAGTGAAATGCTGAATACTACATATGTAGACCTCACAGTGAAATGCTGAATACTACATGTGTAGACCTTACAGTGAAATGCTGAATACTACATGTGTAGACCTCACAGTGAAATGCTGAATACTACATGTGTAGACCTCACAGTGAAATTTTGAATACTACATGTGTAGACCTCACAGTGAAATGCTGAATACTACATATGTAGACCTCACAGTGAAATGCTGAATACAACAGGTGTAGTAGACCTCACAGTGAAATGCTGAATACAACATGTGTAGACCTTACAGTGAAATGCTGAATACTACATGTGTAGACCTTACAGTGAAATGCTGAATACTACATGTGTAGACCTTACAGTGAAATGCTGAATACTACATGTGTAGACCTTAGAGTGAAATGCTGAATACTACATGAGTAGACCTTACAGTGAAATGCTGAATACAACATGTGTAGACCTTACAGTGAAATGCTGAATACAACATGTGTAGACCTTACAGTGAAATGCTGAATACAACAGGTGTAGACCTTACAGTGAAATGCTGAATACTACATGTGTAGACCTTACAGTGAAATGCTGAATACAACAGGTGTAGTAGACCTCACAGTGAAATGCTGAATACAACAGGTGTAGTAGACCTCACAGTGAAATGCTGAATACAACAGGTGTAGTAGACCTTACAGTGAAATGCTGAATACAACAGGTGTAGTAGACCTCACAGTGAAATGCTGAATACAACAGGTGTAGTAGACCTCACAGTGAAATGTTGAATACAACAGGTGTAGTAGACCTTACAGTGAAATGCTGAATACAACATGTGTAGACCTTACAGTGAAATGCTGAATACAACAGGTGTAGACCTTACAGTGAAATGCTGAATACTACATGTGTAGACCTTACAGTGAAATGCTGAATACAACAGGTGTAGTAGACCTCACAGTGAAATGCTGAATACAACAGGTGTAGTAGACCTCACAGTGAAATGCTGAATACAACAGGTGTAGTAGACCTTACAGTGAAATGCTGAATACAACAGGTGTAGTAGACCTCACAGTGAAATGCTGAATACAACAGGTGTAGTAGACCTCACAGTGAAATGTTGAATACAACAGGTGTAGTAGACCTTACAGTGAAATGCTGAATACAACAGGTGTAGTAGACCTTACAGTGAAATGCTGAATACAACATGTGTAGTAGACCTCACAGTGAAATGCTGAATACAACATGTGTAGTAGACCTCACAGTGAAATGCTGAATACAACATGTGTAGACCTTACAGTGAAATGCTGAATACTACATGTGTAGACCTTACAGTGAAATGCTGAATACTACATGTGTAGACCTTACAGTGAAATGCTGACTACTACATGTGTAGACCTTACAGTGAAATGCTGAATACAACATGTGTAGACCTCACAGTGAAATGCTGAATACTACATGTGTAGACCTTACAGTGAAATGCTGAATACTACATGTGTAGACCTCACTGGGAAATGCTGAATACAACATGTGTAGACCTCACAGTGAAATGCTGAATACAACATGTGTAGACCTTACAGTGAAATGCTGAATACTACATGTGTAGATCTTACAGTGAAATGCTGAATACTACATGTGTAGACCTTACAGTGAAATGCTGAATACTACATGTGTAGACCTTACAGTGAAATGCTGAATACTACATGAGTAGACCTTACAGTGAAATGCTGAATACTACATGTGTAGACCTTACAGAGAAATGCTGAATACTACATGTGTAGACCTTACAGTGAAATGCTGACTACTACATGTGTAGACCTTACAGTGAAATGCTGAATACTACATATGTAGACCTCACAGTGAAATGCTGAATACTACATGTGTAGACCTTACAGTGAAATGCTGAATACTACATGTGTAGACCTCACAGTGAAATGCTGAATACTACATGTGTAGACCTCACAGTGAAATTTTGAATACTACATGTGTAGACCTCACAGTGAAATGCTGAATACTACATATGTAGACCTCACAGTGAAATGCTGAATACAACAGGTGTAGTAGACCTCACAGTGAAATGCTGAATACAACATGTGTAGACCTTACAGTGAAATGCTGAATACTACATGTGTAGACCTTACAGTGAAATGCTGAATACTACATGTGTAGACCTTACAGTGAAATGCTGAATACTACATGTGTAGACCTTAGAGTGAAATGCTGAATACTACATGAGTAGACCTTACAGTGAAATGCTGAATACTACATGTGTAGACCTTACAGAGAAATGCTGAATACTACATGTGTAGGCCTTACAGTGAAATGCTGACTACTACATGTGTAGACCTTACAGTGAAATGCTGAATACTACCTATGTAGACCTCACAGTGAAATGCTGAATACTACATGTGTAGACCTTACAGTGAAATGCTGAATACTACATGTGTAGACCTCACAGTGAAATGCTGAATACTACATGTGTAGACCTCACAGTGAAATGCTGAATACTACATGTGTAGACCTTACAGTGAAATGCTGACTACTACATGTGTAGACCTTACAGTGAAATGCTGAATACTACATATGTAGACCTCACAGTGAAATGCTGAATACTACATGTGTAGACCTTACAGTGAAATGCTGAATACTACATGTGTAGACCTCACAGTGAAATGCTGAATACTACATGTGTAGACCTCACAGTGAAATGCTGAATACTACATATGTAGACCTTACAGTGAAATGCTGAATACTACATGTGTAGACCTTACAGTGAAATGCTGACTACTACATGTGTAGACCTCACAGTGAAATGCTGAATACTACATGTGTAGACCTTACAGTGAAATGCTGAATACAACATGTGTAGACCTCACAGTGAAATGCTGAATACTACATGCGTAGACCTTGTGGCGAAATCCTGCACTTAAGTGCACTGCCACTTTAAGAGCTCATGAGCAGTAGGAAGGAGGAGATAAAAGAGCTCGTTAAGCTCTATTGGAGAGAGCTCTTGTTGGCGCGACAGTTTGGTTTGTGTGTGCTATGCGACGACGTGTTTGCTCTCATTTGGGACCGCGACAGTTTTGTTGTGTGCTATGCTGCAGAGGTGTTTTGTTTGTCTTCAGCGTATGTGGTTGTACAGTGTTTGGATCAATCCTCGGTGTGATCGCTCGACGACGTGGTTGTTCTCATTTGGGACTGCGATGGTTATGGATCCAATGGATTAGTAGCAACATGGTTGTGAAGCGTTCAACTACAACCCAACATACCATCGGACAGTCAGACCGGATACCTGCACCCTCCAGATCACAGCTAAGCCCTCTCTTGTTCTTTTTCTCTCTTTCTTTTCCCGCTATGTTCCAGTGCTTTACACTGAAACCGACTATTTCCTAAGTACATTGAAGGGTCATTGGAGCTGGACTAGTGTGTATATGAACACCACACATTCATACCCTCTGCACTCCTTCACAACAGAGAATACAAACTCTTGCAAATCCTCTGTGTGATGACTGGGTTCATTCGTATTGTATGAAGTTGCTGTTTATTTGCTCTGCCATTATTGTTATATGAGGTATGTTTGGTGGGGTTACCAAGAATTGTGGAAGGACTGTGATGTGATGTGTGATCTATAGGGTGTGTATTCTTTTTCTCTCCGCTGGCTATCTGGTCAACAGGCTACACTCTAGGCAGTCTCTTCTGTTGATGTGTGTGGGTCTGGTAGTGGTACTCTCGCTGTTCTACTATTCTTTTCTTTCGGCAGGGTTAATACCTGCCTGGCGCCCGAACAAAATCTTCTATACCTTTCTCTAATTAATACCGCTACAGAAGTGGCGCCCGAACAGGGACTTGAAGAGAAACACCCATGACACCATCCACACAAGGTTGAATCATGTCTTTTGTTGGAACCCCATACTGTGTCAATGTGGATACACCTAATGGTAATCGTGTTCAAGGTTCTTTCATTGTGGAAGGATTCGATGAACTAATGGAGTTGGATAGCACTGACCCTAATCCCCAGGTTTCTGGCTCGCCTATAACCTCTCCACCATTACCCTCACCTCAACCTCTTCCTGTTACCCTGCCCAGAGAGACTGGGAGAGGTGTCTCTGTGATCACTGGACGACTGGAACATCAATGGACACACACCAATCATAGTTTGACAATGCAGGAGAATGCCATTCGCAAACTCAGTGAATGTGTGGAGGCTCATCAGACAGATGTGCAGCTGAGGTTGGATTACCTTCCCTGTCAAATGGAGGAAAACCAACAACAAATTGTTCAGAGACAAAAATATTTACACGATTCTCTGAAACAGGATATTCAGGGACAACTGCACCAGTTCAAAACACAAATGGAATCTAACCATCAGCAAGTCCTAATCTATCTTGAGGAGGAACAAAAACAGAGAGCAGAGGAGTCAGCCTCTGTTGTGAAGGGAGTGTGTTCTTATCTGAAGGAAGTTATGGAGGACATGAAGAACTCTCTCACAGGCGAACTACGATTGTTGATTGAACAAACTAAAAAGGACACCGTTAATGAGATGGATAAAGCACAGAAGGCCACAGACCTTCAAATGGAAGAGCTGCACCAGGAGGAAATGAAAGGCTTTTCCCTTCTGGACAAATCTTCTGTACCTCCCTTAGGTTTTACCTCTGCCACTGGCTTGGTCAGTAACGGAATAGGAACAGGTAGCACTACAAAACCCCCTATGAAGATACTGTTAAACAGAACTCCTGCTGAAACTGTCATGCCTCCTCTAGAGCGCTCCCTCCCTATCAAACTACTTTTCCCCACTTTTGGCAGCCCAGAAGATGAGGTTGATCCACTTTTTCTTATCTAAGTGTAATGATTTTCTTTCTATCCGGCCCCTTACTGACTGGGAGGTTCTTGCCACCCTCCGCAGTGTTCTCCATGGAACAGCAAGAGACTGGTGGGAGATAGCCCGTGAACATGTGTCAACCTGGGAGGAGTTTCAAAAAATATTCCTCTCAGCCTTCCTCTCAGAGGACTATGGGGATGAACTGGCGGAACGTGTTCGTAACAGAGTCCAGGGTGAAGCAGAGCCAATACGGGACTTTGCATTCTCCTATCGAGTTCTATGTAGGAGATGGAAGGCTGACATTACTGAGCAGGAGATGGTCAAACTCATTCTCAAGAACATGATCCCCCGCCTTGCTAGTCAACTTCGAGAACGTGTGCAGAATGTGGATGATCTGGTGCGTCTGGGGACTCAGTTTGAGAAGGACTGGAAGCACCACCTTCAAACTAAAAACCCTGTTCCCTCATCCCAGTATACCCATAGCTCTCCTAGGGCTAAACCATCTCAGATATTTGTACCCAAGAGCCAAGACAAAAGTCCAGTGATGTGTTGGAGGTGTAAAGTCCAACATCCTCCAGGTTCTTGCCCGCTCTATGTCCAGCGTCAGGATGCTGGAAAAGGTCAGAAAGGACAGAAGACCGACAGCCTAGACAGACGTGGTGGCTTGCATACCATTGGGTCAGCCTTAATGCCCATGAAGCCTTTAGAAATCACAACTAGCGGTCTTATTCCTATTCCGAAACAACTATTGGTGCCCCTGACTGTTAGGAACTGGAGAGGGAAGGCCATAATTGACACAGGAGCAACTTACACCCTGATGCAAGAGGCCCTGTGGCAGAAAATGGCATTACCTCATGAGGAGATACAAACATGGGAGAAGGGACCATTGTACTTGGCCAATGGAGAACCTACCACCCCTTTGGGCTGGATTAGTATAATAATACAACTGCATGAAAAGACTATTAAACTTCCTGTGGCTATTCTTGCAAATTCAAGCCTTGCATTTGCTGTAGTCCTTGGTCTAGACTTCCTGTTCTTCAGTGGACTGACCATCTCGATGTCCGAACCCTCCTATCGGCTGCACTCTGACTATTCCCAGCCTCATCCATTTCAACCTGGTAATGCACTGATTTCAGGCTGGAGCCTGCTGCATTATGCAGAGTCCGGACAAGGTCAAGTCAGAGACCGAGAAAATATAAAGAACAAAGCCAAACAACGACAGCTGAGAAACTATGATAAACATAGACGAGACGTGTGTTTCCCACCCCAGTCTCGTGTCTGGGTACGTTCCCATCATCTGTCGAAGGCATCTAAGAAGTTCACTGCCAAGCTAGCTTCGAGATGGAAAGGCCCATACCGTGTAGTGCAGCAGTTGGGACCAGTGAACTACTTGGTCTGTTTGGAGGACACTGGGGAAGATGTCAGGACGGTGCATGTTGTTGACCTAAAGCCTTGCTACCCTACGGCAGAAGAGCTGGATCGCAGGCTAAAGCAACACCTGCAGGAACTCTTCGTGGAGGACTCTGATGATGAGGACTTCCCTGGTTTTGGATAGCAGGAACATTAACTTGTCAAAGCCTGCATCCTCTCTGTTTCTACAGGCTTTGTTTTTTCATGGGGGGAGGAGTGTGGCGAAATCCTGCACTTAAGTGCACTGCCACTTTAAGAGCGCATGAGCAGTAGGAAGGAGGAGATAAAAGAGCTCGTTAAGCTCTATTGGAGAGAGCTCTTGTTGGCGCGACAGTTTGGTTTGTGTGTGCTATGCGACGACGTGTTTGTTCTCATTTGGGACCGCGACAGTTTTTGTTGTGTGCTATGCTGCATAGGTTTTTTGTTTGTCTTCAGCGTATGTGGTTGTACAGTGTTTGGATCAATCCTCGGTGTGATCGCTCGACGACGTGGTTGTTCTCATTTGGGACTGCGATGGTTATGGATCCAATGGATTAGTAGCAACATGGTTGTGAAGCGTTCAACTACAACCCAACATACCATCGGACAGTCAGACCGGATACCTGCACCCTCCAGATCACAGCTAAGCCCTCTCTTGTTCTTTTTCTCTCTTTCTTTTCCCGCTATGTTCCAGTGCTTTACACTGAAACCGACTATTTCCTAAGTACATTGAAGGGTCATTGGAGCTGGACTAGTGTGTATATGAACACCACACATTCATACCCTCTGCACTCCTTCACAACAGAGAATACAAACTCTTGCAAATCCTCTGTGTGATGACTGGGTTCATTCGTATTGTATGAAGTTGCTGTTTATTTGCTCTGCCATTATTGTTATATGAGGTATGTTTGGTGGGGTTACCAAGAATTGTGGAAGGACTGTGATGTGATGTGTGATCTATAGGGTGTGTATTCTTTTTCTCTCCGCTGTCTATCTGGTCAACAGGCTACACTCTAGGCAGTCTCTTCTGTTGATGTGTGTGGGTCTGGTAGTGGTACTCTCGCTGTTCTACTATTCTTTTCTTTCGGCAGGGTTAATACCTGCCTGGCGCCCGAACAAACTCTTCTATACCTTTCTCTAATTAATACCGCTACAACCTTACAGTGAAATGCTGAATACTACATGCGTAGACCTCACAGTGAAATGCTGACTTACAAGCCCTTAACACATATTTTTCTTAAAACGAAAATAATGAGAATTAAAAGTTACAAATAAATAAAGAGCAGCAGTAAAATAAAAATATTGAGGCTATATACAGGGGGTACCGGTACAGAGTCAATGTGGAGGCTATATACAGGGGGTACCGGTACAGAGTCAATGTGGAGGCTATATACATGGGGTACCGGTACAGAGTCAATGTGGAGGCTATATACAGGGTTTACTGGTACAGAGTCAATGTGGAGGCTATATACAGGGGGTACCGGTACAGAGTCAATGTGGAGGTTATATACAGGGGGTACCGGTACAGAGTCAATGTGGGGGCTATATACAGGGGGTACCGGTACAGAGTCAATGTGGGGGCTATATACAGGGGGTACCGGTACAGAGTCAATGTGGAGGCTATATACAGGGGGTAACGGTACAGAGTCAATGTGGAGGCTATATACAGGGGGTACCGGTACAGAGTCAATGTGGAGGCTATATACAGGGGGTACCGGTACAGAGTCAATGTGGAGGCTATATACAGGGGGTACCGGTACAGAGTCAATGTGGAGGCTATATACAGGGGGTACCCGTACAGAGTCAATGTGGAGGCTATATACAGGGGGTACCGGTACAGAGTCAATGTGGAGGCTATATACAGGGGGTACCGGTACAGAGTCAATGTGGAGGCTATATACAGGGGGTACCGGTACAGAGTCAATGTGTGAGGGCTATATACATGGGGTACCGGTACAGAGTCAATGTGTGAGGGCTATATACATGGGGTACCGGTACAGAGTCAATGTGGAGGCTATATACATGGGGTACCGGTACAGAGTCAATGTGGAGACTATATACAGGGGGTACCGGTACAGAGTCAATGTGGAGGCTATATACAGGGGGTACCGGTACAGAGTCAATGTGGAGGCTATATACAGGGGGTACCGGTACAGAGTCAATGTGTGGGGGCACTGGTTAGTCGAGGTAATTGAGGTGTTCCTTTCAAGTCCAGTTGTGTAAATTACTTAACAAAAATGTATTTTAAGTACTCCACTACATTCCGTTTATATATTCCGTGTTTTTTTAGTATCTGTACTTTTACTCTGTTTCTTTACAACTTTAAATTTTACTTCACTACATTTCTAAAGAAAATAATTCATTTTTTACTCCATAGTTTCCCTGGCAGCCAAAAGTACTTTTTGCATTTTGAATGCTAAGCCAGACAGGAAAATGGTCCAATTCACACACTTATCAAGAGAACATCCCTGGTCATCACTACTGCCTCTGATCTAGCAGACTCACTAAACACATGCTTCGTTTGTAAATTATGTCTGAGTGTTGGAGTGTTCCCATGGCTATTTCTTAAATAAACAAACAAGAAAACCGTGCTGACTGGTTTTTAATAATATGTGGAAGGTCAAATAATTTATACTTTTACCACTGATACTTTCCCACAACTCTATTACAGGACATTCTACACAAGGTGTCACTTCAGTCCTGCTATTTGATGGGAACTAGCCTCTACCCCCCTACACACCTCAACTTAGCTCTTTCATGCCCACAAAAGGCAACATCAAAAATGGCTCTTCTTGGATTTGACCTCTCAAGCTCTGGTTTGGGGAGCAAACACCATAACCACTACTCTACCAGACAGACAGACTAAATGTCAAGGGGTACTTGAAAATATACACATCAAAGACAACATTTCAGAGGTTGGAGAATGGTGTGGGGACTTGTACTTCTTGGATCCACCAACCGTTCCTCAATCTTCTTCTGATGACTACAAGCATAGATTATGAATCTTCAAAACCTACACTATAGGATGGATGTGTTTAGGAATGGGGGACGAAATTCAAAAGGGACGTGTTTCCAATTACCAGCAAATAGACCCTAGAAATGTTATACCATCATCTTAATATTGGAACTATGTCCATAAATGTGCATACTACTGTCTATAAGCTATCATAACATGTGGGTTTCTTCATGGGGACCAGGTATCGGAGCACCTTTGAATGGTCTACAAAGCCCCAGGTAAAAGTAGCCATCTGCAGACAAGGTTTGTATCTATTCCAAATTAAAGTTTGTTACTCCATGACATCACAACATTATTGAAATGACATTCTTTACAATGTGACTGGAGTCTTTCACTATTTTTTAGCTCTTCCTCTGACACCGCCTAGTATATACAGTAGGTCCTGGATGGCAGGAAGCTTCTACCCAGTGATGTACTCGGCCGTCAGCAATCTAATTTTATTCATAGATCCCTTACAACATCAGCCGACGTCACAAAGTGCTATACAGAAACCCAGCCTAAAACCCCAAAACAGCAAGCAATGCAGATGCACGGTGGCTAGGTAAAACTCCCTAGAAAGGCAGGAACCTAGGAAGAAACCTAGAGAGGAACCAGGCTATGAGGGGTGGCCAGTCCTCTTCTGGCTGTGCCGGGTGGAGATTATAACAGTACATGGCCAAACGTTCATAGATCACCAGCAGGCTCAAATAATAATAATCACAGTGGTTCTAGAGGGTGCAACAGTTCAGCACCTCAGGAGTAAATGTCAGTTGGCTTTTCATAGCCGATCGTTCGGAGTATCTCTACCGCTCCTGCTGTCTCTAGAGAGTTGAAACCAGCAGGTCTGGGTCAGGTAGCACGTCCGGTGAACAGGTCAGGGTTCCATAGCCGCAGGCAGAACAGTTCAAACTGGAGCAGCAGCACGTCCAGGTGGACTGGGGATAGCAAGGAGTGATCAGGCCAGGTAGTCCTGAGGCATGGTCCCAGGGCTCAGGTCTTCTGGGATAGAAGGGAGAGGGAGAGAGTGAATTAGAGGGAGCATACTTAATTTCACACCGGATACCAGATAAGACAGGATAAATACTCCAGGTATAACTGACTGACCCTAACCCCCCTACACAAACTATTACAACGTAAATACTGGGGCCTGAGACAGAAGTGATGGGGAGACACTGTGGCCCGTCCGACGATACACCCTCAGTAGCGCCTACTGGGGCCTGAGACAGAAGTGATGGGGAGACACTGTGACCCCGTCCGACGATACACCCTCTGTAGCGCCTTACGGTCAGATGCCGAGCAGTTTCCATACCAGGCGGTGATGCAACCGGTCAGGATGCTCTTGATGGGGCAGCGGTATAACTGAGGATCTGGGGACCCATGTTTTCAGTTTCCTGGGGGGAAAAGGTGTTATCATGCCCTCTTCACAGCTGTGTTGGTGTGTTTTGACTATGATAGTTCGTTGGGGATGTGGACACCAAGGAACTTGAAATTCTTAACTCAGGAGGGGACTAAGCACCCACCCCTGAGTGGCCCTAGTGTTGACGATCAGCGTGCCAGATGTGTTGTTACCTACCCTTACCAACTGGGGGCTGCCCGTCAGGAAGTCCAGGATCCAGTTGCAGAGACAGGTGTTTAGTACCAGGATCCTTTGCTTAGTGATCAGCATTGTTGGCACAAGTTGGCTAACCCCAGGAGGTGTTGGTGGAGTGGTGGAGCGATGGAAATCGCTCCAGATGGCGCTGGAGATCCTGCTGGACATGGAGCATGTGTTCTTGGGGGGAGCGGGAGAAGACAAGGATGTTATCAAGGTAGACGAAGACGAACCGATTCAGCATGTCACGGATAACATCATTCACCAGAGGCTGGAACACATCAGGGGAGTTGGTGATGCTAAAGGGCATGAACAGATATTCTTAGTGGGCGCTGGCCATGTTGAAGGCGGTCTTCCACTCGTCCCCCTCTCGTATCCCCACCAGGTGGTAGGCATTTCGTAGATCCAGCTTGGAGAATACAGATGCCACCTGGAAAGGCTCGAAGGCCGAGGAGGTGAGTGGTGGCAGATATCGGTTCTTAACAGTAATGTCATTGAGTCCCCTGTAGTCAATGCACAGGTGCAGGGTCTTGTCCTTCTCCATGAAGAATAAGCCTGCGCCATTGGGAGAGGAAGAGGGATGGATAAATCCTGTAGCTAGAGAGTCCCCAATGTAGTTCTCCATAGCCTTCGTCTCTGGTCCCGACAATGAGTACAGATGTCCCCGGGGCGGCGTGCTCCTAGGGAGAAGGTCAATCCCGTAGTCATAGGAGCAGTGCTGTGGAAGGGAAGTGGGCCGGGACTTGTTCAAAACCTCCCAGAGGTCCTGGTACTCCGCGGGAATGGCGGAGAGGTCCGTAACCACCTACGAGGACCCAGGAAGCCTTCCCGGGGCAGGTTGTGCCGAAATCAGACAATGGTCGTGGCAGAACGGACTCCAGGCCATGATAGCACCAGTAGACCAGTAGATGAGTGGATTGTGCCGTTTGGGGCAGGAGAATCCCAAAACCACGGGAATCTGGGGGGACTTAATGAGCAGGAACTGAATGGTCTCGCTGTGATTCCCTGACACCCGTAGGTTGATGAGTGGTGTTATCATGACCTGACCTATAGAGCACCCGTTCAACGCTCGAACATCAATGGGAATAAAGAGGGGCTGAGTAGGGATGTTCAACTTGGAAGCTAGTGTGGCGTCCAAAAAGCTCTCATCGACCCCAGAGTCAAACCCCTGTCACATCTGCTCCTGCTACGCCCTCTGGTGTTCATCTGGTGTCTTCTTGACCTGCAGTTACTCCCCCGTTCTCTCTCCCTCTCTGTGTGATTGTGTGGTTGGAGAGAGGTATGCTGAGTCAGCAGATCCCTACCAGCTACAACTTGTTCCATAATCAAGACCTCTAAAAATACTCAGTCATGCCACATCGCCAGATCGTAATCTCTGCTCAGTCAGGTCATGATTCTAGTCATTTATGATTACTCAAGATCCTGTTACTCTAATGTGCCTGTTTCCCTGCCTGACAGCGTTTATCCTCTCATTGCAGTTACCACTCTGCCTCTGGCTCCTGTCTCCTTTTCCAAAACTCACCACCCAACTACCTTGTTCTGGATTTTATTCACCACTACTACCTTGGATTCCCCTCAGGACCTGTAACCCTGTTTTTCTCAGCCAACTTCAACCTCAGTCTCCACATCTGTTTTTTTCAGCAACTCATCCGAGCTTCCCCGGATCTGCACTCCATATCTCTCTGTGTAACAATAAATATTTTGGTTTATTCATCCCCGTTTCCTCATCTGAGTCTGCTCTTGGGTTCCCCTGTGTCGCTCTGCTTAACAGACCCGGAGAGATTTGGACTGGTTTCCCCACAGCAGAGTGAAATGATGCGAGGAAGGGGAGCAGAAAAGGTCTCCATATGGCCAACCAGAGTACTCGCTCCTGGTCTGAGCCTGGTCTTTTACCGGATACGAGGACACAAAATTACCAAAAGTCCTTCAATATAGACAACTCCTTGTGCGGATCCTGTGTTGCCGTTTCACTTGCGACAGGCCAGCTCTGCCTAGTTGCATGGACTCGGCAAACAGTGCTTCTACCCTCGTCGGTGACTCTCGAGGAAGGTTGGGAACTCTTGGGTGCTGGCCACGGGATCGTCAGGGACTTACAGGATGTCTCGGAGGCGAGGTCGAATCCCTGAACGTGTGAATGAAAACAAACTTCCTCTCCATCTAACGGCCCGCAATCCCCCATCGATGCGCATGGTCAAAGCGATGAGAGAGAGTCAAGATCAGTGGGTAACTCCCCAGCAGCTCGTCCTTTACCTCCTCCGAGACGCCATGCAGGAACATGTCAAACAGTGCTTCCGGGTTCCATGCACTCTCCGCTGCCAACGTGCGGAAATCCACTGCATAGTCGGCCACCCTGCGGGAATTAGCTTACAGCTTCTCTCCCAGAGAACGGGGCATCATTAACTTCTAGTTGCACACAATCCCGGATCCGGGAGCACCCCCATCAGTAAAAAAGCTGACTAGCATAGCCTAGCATAGCGTCACAAGTAAATACTAGCATCTAAATATCATTAAATCACAAGTCCAAGACACCAGATGAAAGATATACATCTTGTGAATCCAGCCATCATTTCTGATTTTTTAAATGTTTTACAGGGAAGACACAATATGTAAATCTATTAGCTAACCACGATAGCAAAAGACACAACTTTTTTTTCTCCACCATTTTTTTCCTGCATAGGTAGCTATCACAATTTCGACCAAATAAAGATATAAATAGACACTAACCAAGAAACAACTTCATCAGATGACAGTCTGATAACATATTTATTGTATAGCATATGTGTTGTTAGAAAAATGTGCATATTTCAGGTATAAATCACAGTTCTACATTGCAGCTGCAATCTGAAATAGTGCCGAAGCAGCCAGAATAATTACAGAGACCAACGTCAAATACCTAAATACTCATCATAAAACATTTCTGAAAAATACACAGCATACAGCAAATGAAAGACCAACATCTTGTGAATCCAGACAATATTTCAGATTTTTTAAGTGTTTTACAGCGAAAACACAATATAGCATTATATTAGCTTACCACAATAGCCAGAAACAGAAGCCGTTTACCAGCAGCAAAGGTTAGCGATCGTAACAAACCAGCAAAAGATATATAATTTTTGACTAACCTTCATATACTTCATCAGATGACAGTCCTGTAACATCATATTACACAATGCATATGGGATTTGTTCGAAAATGTGCATATTTAACGGCACAAATCGTGGTTATACAATGTGAATAGTAGTCAAACTTCAAGCAATCTGTCCGGCGCCATCTTGGAGAGGCACCTAATCTAATCGATAACTAATCGTAAACTTGACTAAAAAATACAGGTTGGACAGCAAATGAAAGATACATTAGTTCTTAATGCAACCGCTGTGTTAGATTTTTAAAATTAACGTTACTCGACATACAGCGTGCGTTACAGCGAGACCATGCCGAAATTAATGGCGGACTAATAATTTTACATTTTTCCACAGAAATACGAATTAACATCATAAATAGCTCTTACTTTTTGATGAGCTTCCATCAGAATCTTGGGCAAGTGGTCCTTTGTCCAGAACAATCGTCTTTTGGTTGAAAGATGTCCTCTACTCCTGTAGAATTAGCTGCTAACGCCAGCGATGTACCGGAGAGGTGCCCAACTCGCGATAACGCCTGACAAATAAACTCCAGAAAATCGCAATAAACTGATATAAACTGCTATAAGTCGGTTTAAATTAACTACCTTATGAAGTTTTTAAGACAAAAAAACAAATTAAATCAGAGCCGGAGATATAGAACTGCTAAACCGAAAGCTTTTCAGGACGCCATGCTGGTGTCCCTCCTGCGTCAGGCCCCGCGTCGAAAAGGTCGGTCCTTCCGTTCCATGAGGCTTTATACTCCCCCAGATGGTGCTATCCACTCCATTCAAAGTCTCACCGCTTACTGACATCTAGGGGAAGGCGTATGCAGTGCATGTAGCCCCATAGCTTACAAGGGAATTTATAAACCGACCCTGGAACAGAGACCTCGATTTCAGAAATCTCACTTCTTGACAGGAAGTGTGCTGCAGAATGAGTTCTGTTTGACTCAGAGAAATAATTCAAACGGTTTTAGAAACTAGAGAGTGTTTTCTATCCAATAGTAATAATAATATGCATATTGTACGAGCAAGAATTGAGTATGAGGCAGTTTAATTTGGGAACGAATTTTTTACAAAGTGCAAATAGCACCCCCTATTGACAAAAGGTTAACCTTCCTCACCTCTCCCACAAACCCCTCCAGGCTCACGCATATGGCTGGCTGCTGTTCCCATGTGGCGGTAGCCCAGGTGAGAGCCCTTCCAGACATCAACGTGATGAGGTAGGCTATTTTGGAGCGAGCCGAGGGGAAGGAGGAGGGCTGAAGCTCTAAAATGAGGGCACACTGAGATAGACATGCCAGGCAGGCCCGGGTATGGCAGGTCAGAGGGCACACTGAGATAGACATGCCAGGCAGGCCCGGGTATGGCAGGTCAGAGGGCACACTGAGATAGACATGCCAGGCCCGGGTATGGCAGGTCAGAGGTCACACTGAGATAGACATGCCAGACAGGCAGGTCAGAGGGCACACTGGGCTAAAAATGCCCGTCAGGTGCTCGGCTCTCTATTAAAGCGTTCTGGAGGAGGTAACCTGGGGTTCCCAGGAAGGTAGAGTGGCCGGTGGGACGGCGCTGCTAACCGTCGAGTGACTGGGAGCGGTGGGGTTACCCCCATGGCAGGCTGCCCTCCAGAGAACCCGCAGATTTGCTCTAGCAGCATGTCCAACGGCCGGGTATGGCAGGTCAGTAACCAGAGGTGGGGCAACAGTACCAGATGGCAGGCAGGTTCAGGGTAGGGAAAGGCAGAGATCAGAAATCAAACGGGAAGCAAAGGTCCAGGTCGACAGGCAGGCAGAGTGTTTAGGTGAGCAGGCTCAGGGTCAGGCAGAGTGGTCAGGCTCAGGGTCAGGCAGAGTGCTCAGGTAGGCAGGCTCAGGTTCAGGCAGAGTGTTCAGGTGGGCAGGCTAAGGGTCAACACCAGTAGGTCGAGAAAAAGAGAGACTTGAAAAAGCAGGAGCGGAGACACAAAACGCTGATTAACCTGACAAACAAGACGAACTGGCAGACAAACAGAGAACACAGGTATAAATACACAGGGCTAATGGGGAAGATGGATGACAACTGGAGGGGGGTGGAGACAAATCACAATGACAGGTGAAACAGATCAGGGTGTGACACTACTACTATCATCCTTTTTTCTGTTTACAAGCAAAAATGAAGCAGGAAGCACCAGTGACTCATCTATAAAAAAGTGGTCAGATAAAGCAGATGCTAAACTACAGGACTGTTTTACTAGCATAGACTGGAATATTTTCCGGGACGCTTTCGATGGCATTGAGGAGTACACCACATCAGTCACTGGCTTTATCAATAAGTGCATCGAGGACGTCGTCGCCACAGTGACTGTACGTACATACCCCAACCAGAAGCCATGGATTACAGGCAACATTCGCACTCAGCTAAAGGGTAGAGCTGCCGCTTTCAAGGAGCGGGAGTCTAACCTGGAAGCTTATAAGCAATCCCGCTATGCCCTTCGATGACCCATCAAACAGGCAAGGCGTCAATACAGGACTAAGATCGAGTCATACTACACCAGTTCTGACGCTCGTCGGATGTGGCAGGGCTTGCAAACTATTAGACTACAAAAGGGAAGCACACCCAAGAGCTGCCCAGTGACACAAGCCTACCAGACAAGCTAAATAACTTCTATGCTCGCGTCGAGGCAAGTAATACTGAAACATTCATGAGAGGATCAGCTGTTCCGGACGACTGTGTGATCACGCTCTGCAGCCGATGTTAGTAAGACCTTTAAACAGGTCAACATTCACAAGGCCGTAGGTCCAGGCGGATTACCAGGACGTTTACTCTGAGCATGTGCTTACCAACTGGCAAGTGTCTTCACTGACATTTACAACCTCTTCCTGTCTGAGTCTATAATATCAACATGTTTCAAGCAGACAACCATAGTCCCTGTGCCCAAGAACACTAAGGCAACCTGCCTAAATGACTACCCACCCGTAGCACTCACGTCTGTAGCCATGGAGTGCTTTGAAAGGCTGGTGGCTCACATCAACACCATTATCCCAGAAACCCTAGACCCACTCCAATTTACATACCGCCCCAACAGATTCACAGATGATGCAATCTCTATTGCACTCCACACTGCCCTTTGCCACCTGGACAAAAGGAACACTCAGTGTTAAATACCATAGTGCCCTCAAAGCTCATCAATAAGCTAAGGACCCTGGGACTAAACACCTCCCTCTGCAACTGGATGCTGGACTTCCTGACGGGCCGCCCCCAGGTGGTAAGGGTAGGTAACAACACATCCACCACGCTGATCCTCAACACTGGGGCTCATCAGGGGTACGTGCTCAGTCTCCTCCTGTACTTCCTGTTCACTCATGACCGCACGGCCAGGCACGACTTCAACACCATCATTAAGTTTGCTGATGACACAACAGTGGTAGGCCTGATCACCGACAACGACGATACATCCTATAGGGAGGAGGTCTGAGTGTCCCTCACCTGCTCAGAGTGTTCCCTCACCTGCTCTGAAGTTCTCATATCACCTGCTCTGAGTGTTCTCATATCACCTGCTCTGAGTATTCCCTCACCTGCTCTGAGTGTTCTCATATCACCTGCTCTGAGTGTTCCCTCACCTGCTCTGAGTGTCCTCATATCACCTGCTCTGAGTGTTCCCTCACCTGCTCTGAGTGTCACCTCACCTGCTCTGAGTGTCACCTCACCTGCTCTGAGTATCCCCTCACCTGCTCTGAGTGTTCTCATATCACCTGCTCTGAGTGTTCCCTCACCTGCTCTGAGTGTTCCCTCACCTGCTCTGAGTGTCCTCATATCACCTGCTCTGAGTGTTCCCTCACCTGCTCTGAGTGTTCCCTCACCTGCTCTGAGTATTCCCTCACCTGCTCTGAGTGTTCTCATATCACCTGCTCTGAGTATTCCCTCACCTGCTCTGAGTGTTCCCTCACCTGCTCTGAGTGTTCCCTCACCTGCTCTGAGTGTTCCCTCACCTGCTCTGAGTGTCCTCATATCACCTGCTCTGAGTGTTCTCATATCACCTGCTCTGAATGTTCCCTCACCTGCTCTGAGTATTCCCTCACCTGCTCTGAGTGTTCCCTCACCTGCTCTGAGTATTCCCTCACCTGCTCTGAGTGTTCTCATATCACCTGCTCTGAGTATTCCCTCACCTGCTCTGAGTGTTCTCATATTACCTGCTCTGAGTGTTCTCATATCACCTTCTCTGAGTATTCCCTCACATGCTCTGAGTGTTCTCATATCACCTGCTCTGAGTGTTCTCATATCACCTGCTCTGAGTGTTCTCATATCACCTGCTCAGAGTGTTCTCATATCACCTGCTCTGAGTGTTCTCATATCACCTGCTCTGAGTATTCTCATATCACCTGCTCTGAGTGTTCTCATATCACCTGCTCTGAGTGTTCTCATATCACCTGCTCTGAGTGTTCTCATATCACCTGCTCTGAGTGTTCCCTCACCTGCTCTGAGTGTTCTCATATCACCTGCTCTGAGTGTCCTCATATCACCTGCTCTGAGTGTTCTCATATCACCTGCTCAGAGTGTTCTCATATCACCTGCTCTGAGTGTTCTCATATCACCTGCTCTGAGTGTTCTCATATCACCTGCTCAGAGTGTTCCCTCACCTGCTCTGAGTGTTCTCATATCACCTGCTCTGAGTGTTCTCATATCACCTGCTCTGAGTGTTCTCATATCACCTGCTCTGAGTATTCTCATATCACCTGCTCTGAGTATTCCCTCACCTGCTCTGAGTGTTCTCATATCACCTGCTCTGAGTGTTCTCATATCACCTGCTCTGAGTGTTCTCATATCACCTGCTCTGAGTGTTCTCATATCACCTGCTCTGAGTATTCCCTCACCTGCTCTGAGTGTTCCCTCACCTGCTCTGAGTGTTCTCATATCACCTGCTCTGAGTGTTCTCATATCACCTGCTCTGAGTGTTCTCATATCACCTGCTCTGAGTATTCCCTCACCTGCTCTGAGTGTTCTCATATCACCTGCTCTGAGTATTCCCTCACCTGCTCTGAGTGTTCTCATATCACCTGCTCTGAGTGTTCTCATATCACCTGCTCTGAGTATTCCCTCACCTGCTCTGAGTGTTCTCATATCACCTGCTCTGAGTGTTCCCTCACCTGCTCTGAGTGTTCTCATATCACCTGCTCTGAGTATTCCCTCACCTGCTCTGAGTGTTCTCATATCACCTGCTCTGAGTGTTCTCATATCACCTGCTCTGAGTGTTCTCATATCATCTGCTCTGAGTATTCTCATATCACCTGCTCTGAGTGTTCTCATATCACCTGCTCTGAGTGTTCCCTCACCTGCTCTGAGTGTTCCCTCACCTGCTCTGAGTATCCCCTCACCTGCTCTGAGTGTTCTCATATCACCTGCTCTGAGTGTTCCCTCACCTGCTCTGAGTGTTCCCTCACCTGCTCTGAGTGTTTTCATATCACCTGCTCTGAGTGTCCCCTCACCTGCTCTGAGTGTTCCCTCACCTGCTCTGAGTGTTCTCATATCACCTGCTCTGAGTGTTCTCATATCACCTGCTCTGAGTGTTCCCTCACCTGCTCTGAGTGTTCCCTCACCTGCTCTGAGTGTCCTCATATCACCTGCTCTGAGTGTCCTCATATCACCTGCTCTGAGTATTCCCTCACCTGCTCTGAGTGTTCTCATATCACCTGCTCTGAGTGTTCTCATATCACCTGCTCTGAGTGTTCTCATATCACCTGCTCTGAGTGTTCTCATATCACCTGCTCTGAGTGAACCTCACCTGCTCTGAGTGTTCTCATATCACCTGCTCTGAGTGTTCTCATATCACCTGCTCTGAGTGTTCCCTCACCTGCTCTGAGTGTTCTCATATCACCTGCTCTGAGTGTTCTCATATCACCTGCTCTGAGTGTTCTCATATCACCTGCTCTGAGTGTTCTCATATCACCTGCTCAGAGTGTTCTCATATCACCCGCTCTGAGTGTTCCCTCACCTGCTCTGAGTGTTCTCATATCACCTGCTCTGAGTGTCACCTCACCTGCTCTGAGTGTTCCCTCACCTGCTCTGAGTGTCCTCATATCACCTGCTCTGAGTGTCCTCATATCACCTGCTCTGAGTATCCCCTCACCTGCTCTGAGTATCCCCTCACCTGCTCTGAGTGTCACCTCACCTGCTCTGAGTGTTCCCTCACCTGCTCTGAGTGTCCTCATATCACCTGCTCTGAGTATCCCCTCACCTGCTCTGAGTGTCACCTCACCTGCTCTGAGTGTTCCCTCACCTGCTCTGAGTGTTCCCTCACCTGCTCTGAGTGTTCCCTCACCTGCTCTGAGTGTTCCCTCACCTGCTCTGAGTGTTCCCTCACCTGCTCTGAGTATTCCCTCACCTGCTCTGAGTGTTCTCATATCACCTGCTCTGAGTGTTCCCTCACCTGCTCTGAGTGTTCTCATATCACCTGCTCTGAGTATTCCCTCACCTGCTCTGAGTGTTCCCTCACCTGCTCTGAGTGTTCCCTCACCTGCTCTGAGTGTTCCCTCACCTGCTCTGAGTGTCCTCATATCACCTGCTCTGAGTGTTCTCATATCACCTGCTCTGAATGTTCCCTCACCTGCTCTGAGTATCCCCTCACCTGCTCTGAGTGTCACCTCACCTGCTCTGAGTGTTCCCTCACCTGCTCTGAGTGTTCCCTCACCTGCTCTGAGTGTTCCCTCACCTGCTCTGAGTGTTCCCTCACCTGCTCTGAGTGTTCCCTCACCTGCTCTGAGTGTCCTCATATCACCTGCTCTGAGTGTTCTCATATCACCTGCTCTGAATGTTCCCTCACCTGCTCTGAGTATTCCCTCACCTGCTCTGAGTGTTCCCTCACCTGCTCTGAGTGTTCCCTCACCTGCTCTGAGTGTTCTCATATCACCTGCTCTGAGTGTTCTCATATCACCTGCTCTGAGTGTTCTCATATCACCTGCTCTGAGTGTTCTCATATCACCTGCTCTGAGTGAACCTCACCTGCTCTGAGTGTTCTCATATCACCTGCTCTGAGTGTTCTCATATCACCTGCTCTGAGTGTTCCCTCACCTGCTCTGACTGTTCTCATATCACCTGCTCTGAGTGTTCTCATATCACCTGCTCTGAGTGTTCTCATATCACCTGCTCTGAGTGTTCTCATATCACCTGCTCTGAGTGAACCTCACCTGCTCTGAGTGTTCTCATATCACCTGCTCTGAGTGTTCTCATATCACCTGCTCTGAGTGTTCCCTCACCTGCTCTGAGTGTTCTCATATCACCTGCTCTGAGTGTTCTCATATCACCTGCTCTGAGTGTCCTCATATCACCTGCTCTGAGTATCCCCTCACCTGCTCTGAGTGTCACCTCACCTGCTCTGAGTGTTCCCTCACCTGCTCTGAGTGTTCCCTCACCTGCTCTGAGTGTTCCCTCACCTGCTCTGAGTGTTCCCTCACCTGCTCTGAGTGTTCCCTCACCTGCTCTGAGTATTCCCTCACCTGCTCTGAGTGTTCTCATATCACCTGCTCTGAGTGTTCCCTCACCTGCTCTGAGTGTTCTCATATCACCTGCTCTGAGTATCCCCTCACCTGCTCTGAGTATCCCCTCACCTGCTCTGAGTGTCACCTCACCTGCTCTGAGTGTCACCTCACCTGCTCTGAGTGTTCCCTCACCTGCTCTGAGTGTTCCCTCACCTGCTCTGAGTGTTCCCTCACCTGCTCTGAGTGTTCCCTCACCTGCTCTGAGTATTCCCTCACCTGCTCTGAGTGTTCTCATATCACCTGCTCTGAGTGTTCTCATATCACCTGCTCTGAGTGTTCTCATATCACCTGCTCTGAGTGTTCCCATATCACCTGCTCTGAGTATTCCCTCACCTGCTCTGAGTGTTCCCTCACCTGCTCTGAGTGTTCCCTCACCTGCTCTGAGTGTTCCCTCACCTGCTCTGAGTGTCCTCATATCACCTGCTCTGAGTGTTCTCATATCACCTGCTCTGAATGTTCCCTCACCTGCTCTGAGTATCCCCTCACCTGCTCTGAGTGTCACCTCACCTGCTCTGAGTGTTCCCTCACCTGCTCTGAGTGTTCCCTCACCTGCTCTGAGTGTTCCCTCACCTGCTCTGAGTGTTCCCTCACCTGCTCTGAGTGTTCCCTCACCTGCTCTGAGTGTCCTCATATCACCTGCTCTGTGTGTTCTCATATCACCTGCTCTGAATGTTCCCTCACCTGCTCTGAGTATTCCCTCACCTGCTCTGAGTGTTCCCTCACCTGCTCTGAGTGTTCCCTCACCTGCTCTGAGTGTTCTCATATCACCTGCTCTGAGTGTTCTCATATCACCTGCTCTGAGTGTTCTCATATCACCTGCTCTGAGTGAACCGCACCTGCTCTGAGTGTTCTCATATCACCTGCTCTGAGTGTTCTCATATCACCTGCTCTGAGTGTTCCCTCACCTGCTCTGAGTGTTCTCATATCACCTGCTCTGAGTGTTCTCATATCACCTGCTCTGAGTGTTCTCATATCACCTGCTCTGAGTGTTCTCATATCACCCGCTCTGAGTGTTCTCATATCACCTGCTCTGAGTGTCACCTCACCTGCTCTGAGTGTTCCCTCACCTGCTCTGAGTGTCCTCATATCACCTGCTCTGAGTGTTCTCATATCACCTGCTCTGAGTATGCCCTCACCTGCTCTGAGTGTCACCTCACCTGCTCTGAGTGTTCCCTCACCTGCTCTGAGTGTTCCCTCACCTGCTCTGAGTGTCCTCATATCACCTGCTCTGAGTATCCCCTCACCTGCTCTGAGTGTCACCTCACCTGCTCTGAGTGTCACCTCACCTGCTCTGAGTGTTCCCTCACCTGCTCTGAGTGTTCCCTCACCTGCTCTGAGTGTTCCCTCACCTGCTCTGAGTGTTCCCTCACCTGCTCTGAGTATTCCCTCACCTGCTCTGAGTGTTCTCATATCACCTGCTCTGAGTGTTCCCTCACCTGCTCTGAGTGTTCTCATATCACCTGCTCTGAGTATTCCCTCACCTGCTCTGAGTGTTCCCTCACCTGCTCTGAGTGTTCCCTCACCTGCTCTGAGTGTTCTCATATCACCTGCTCTGAGTGTTCTCATATCACCTGCTCTGAGTGTTCTCATATTACCTGCTCTGAGTGTTCTCATATTACCTGCTCTGAGTGTTCTCATATCACCTGCTCTGAGTTTTCCCTCACCTGCTCTGAGTGTTCTCATATCACCTGCTCTGAGTTTTCCCTCACCTGCTCTGAGTGTTCTCATATCACCTGCTCTGAGTGTTCTCATATCACCTGCTCTGAGTATTCCCTCACCTGCTCTGAGTGTTCTCATATCACCTGCTCTGAGTATTCCCTCACCTGCTCTGAGTGTTCTCATATCACCTGCTCTGAGTGTTCTCATATCACCTGCTCTGAGTGTTCTCATATCACCTGCTCTGAGTGTTCTCATATCACCTGCTCAGAGTGTTCCCTCACCTGCTCTGAGTGTCCTCATATCACCTGCTCTGAGTGTTCCCTCACCTGCTCTGAGTATTCCCTCACCTGCTCTGAGTATTCCCTCACCTGCTCTGAGTGTTCCCTCACCTGCTCTGAGTGTTCCCTCACCTGCTCTGAGTGTTCTCATATCACCTGCTCTGAGTGTTCTCATATTACCTGCTCTGAGTGTTCTCATATTACCTGCTCTGAGTGTTCTCATATCACCTGCTCTGAGTATTCCCTCACCTGCTCTGAGTGTTCTCATATCACCTGCTCTGAGTGTTCTCATATCACCTGCTCTGAGTGTTCTCATATCACCTGCTCTGAGTATTCCCTCACCTGCTCTGAGTGTTCTCATATCACCTGCTCTGAGTGTTCTCATATCACATGCTCTGAGTGTTCCCTCACCTGCTCTGAGTGTTCTCGTATCACCTGCTCTGAGTGTTCTCATATCACCTGCTCAGAGTGTTCCCTCACCTGCTCTGAGTGTTCTCGTATCACCTGCTCTGAGTGTTCTCATATCACCTGCTCTGAGTGTTCTCATATCACCTGCTCTGAGTGTTCTCATATCACCTGCTCTGAGTATTCCCTCACCTGCTCTGAGTGTTCTCATATCACCTGCTCTGAGTGTTCTCATATCACATGCTCTGAGTGTTCTCATATCACCTGCTCTGAGTGTTCTCATATCACCTGCTCTGAGTGTCACCTCACCTGCTCTGAGTGTTCCCTCACCTGCTCTGAGTGTTCCCTCACCTGCTCTGAGTGTCCTCATATCACCTGCTCTGAGTGTTCTCATATCACCTGCTCTGAGTATCCCCTCACCTGCTCTGAGTGTCACCTCACCTGCTCTGAGTGTTCCCTCACCTGCTCTGAGTGTTCCCTCACCTGCTCTGAGTGTCCTCATATCACCTGCTCTGAGTATCCCCTCACCTGCTCTGAGTGTCACCTCACCTGCTCTGAGTGTTCCCTCACCTGCTCTGAGTGTTCCCTCACCTGCTCTGAGTGTTCCCTCACCTGCTCTGAGTGTTCCCTCACCTGCTCTGAGTATTCCCTCACCTGCTCTGAGTGTTCTCATATCACCTGCTCTGAGTGTTCTCATATCACCTGCTCTGAGTGTTCTCATATCACCTGCTCTGAGTTCCCTCACCTGCTCTGAGTGTTCCCTCACCTGCTCTGAGTGTTCCCTCACCTGCTCTGAGTGTTCCCTCACCTGCTCTGAGTGTTCCCTCACCTGCTCTGAGTGTTCCCTCACCTGCTCTGAGTGTCCTCATATCACCTGCTCTGAGTGTTCTCATATCACCTGCTCTGAGTGTCCTCATATCACCTGCTCTGAGTGTCCTCATATCACCTGCTCTGAGTGTTCTCATATCACCTGCTCTGAATGTTCTCATATCACCTGCTCTGAGTATCCCCTCACCTGCTCTGAGTGTCACCTCACCTGCTCTGAGTGTTCCCTCACCTGCTCTGAGTGTTCCCTCACCTGCTCTGAGTGTTCCCTCACCTGCTCTGAGTGTTCCCTCACCTGCTCTGAGTATTCCCTCACCTGCTCTGAGTGTTCTCATATCACCTGCTCTGAGTGTTCTCATATCACCTGCTCTGAGTGTTCTCATATCACCTGCTCTGAGTGTTCTCATATCACCTGCTCTGAGTTCCCTCACCTGCTCTGAGTGTTCCCTCACCTGCTCTGAGTGTTCCCTCACCTGCTCTGAGTGTTCCCTCACCTGCTCTGAGTGTCCTCATATCACCTGCTCTGAGTGTTCTCATATCACCTGCTCTGAGTGTCCTCATATCACCTGCTCTGAGTGTTCTCATATCACCTGCTCTGAATGTTCTCATATCACCTGCTCTGAGTATCCCCTCACCTGCTCTGAGTGTCACCTCACCTGCTCTGAGTGTTCCCTCACCTGCTCTGAGTGTTCCCTCACCTGCTCTGAGTGTTCCCTCACCTGCTCTGAGTGTTCCCTCACCTGCTCTGAGTGTCCTCATATCACCTGCTCTGAGTGTTCTCATATCACCTGCTCTGAATGTTCCCTCACCTGCTCTGAGTATTCCCTCACCTGCTCTGAGTGTTCCCTCACCTGCTCTGAGTATTCACTCACCTGCTCTGAGTGTTCCCTCACCTGCTCTGAGTGTTCTCATATCACCTGCTCTGAGTGTTCTCATATCACCTGCTCTGAGTGTTCTCATATCACCTGCTCTGAGTGTTCTCATATCACCTGCTCTGAGTGTTCTCATATCACCTGCTCTGAGTGTTCTCATATCACCTGCTCTGAGTGTTCTCATATCACCTGCTCTGAGTGTTCTCATATCACCTGCTCTGAGTGTTCTCATATCACCTGCTCTGAGTATTCCCTCACCTGCTCTGAGTGTTCTCATATCACCTGCTCTGAGTATTCCCTCACCTGCTCAGAGTGTTCTCATATCACCTGCTCTGAGTGTTCTCATATCACCTGCTCAGAGTGTTCTCATATCACCTGCTCTGAGTGTTCTCATATCACCTGCTCTGAGTGTTCTCATATCACCTGCTCTGAGTGTTCTCATATCACCTGCTCAGAGTGTTCTCATATCACCTGCTCTGAGTGTTCTCATATCACCTGCTCTGAGTATTCTCATATCACCTGCTCTGAGTGTTCTCATATCACCTGCTCTGAGTGTTCTCATATCACCTGCTCTGAGTGTTCTCATATCACCTGCTCTGAGTGTTCCCTCACCTGCTCTGAGTGTTCTCATATCACCTGCTCTGAGTGTCCTCATATCACCTGCTCTGAGTGTTCTCATATCACCTGCTCTGAGTGTTCTCATATCACCTGCTCAGAGTGTTCCCTCACCTGCTCTGAGTGTTCTCATATCACCTGCTCTGAGTGTTCTCATATCACCTGCTCTGAGTATTCCCTCACCTGCTCTGAGTGTTCTCATATCACCTGCTCTGAGTATTCCCTCACCTGCTCTGAGTGTTCTCATATCACCTGCTCTGAGTGTTCTCATATCACCTGCTCTGAGTGTTCTCATATCACCTGCTCTGAGTGTTCTCATATCACCTGCTCTGAGTGTTCTCATATCACCTGCTCTGAGTGTTCTCATATCACCTGCTCTGAGTGTTCTCATATCACCTGCTCTGAGTATTCCCTCACCTGCTCTGAGTGTTCTCATATCACCTGCTCTGAGTATTCCCTCACCTGCGCTGAGTGTTCTCATATCACCTGCTCTGAGTGTTCTCATATCACCTGCTCTGAGTATTCCCTCACCTGCTCTGAGTGTTCTCATATTACCTGCTCTGAGTGTTCTCATATCACCTTCTCTGAGTATTCCCTCACATGCTCTGAGTGGTCTCATATCACCTGCTCTGAGTGTTCTCATATCACCTGCTCAGAGTGTTCTCATATCACCTGCTCAGAGTGTTCTCATATCACCTGCTCTGAGTGTTCTCATATCACCTGCTCAGAGTGTTCTCATATCACCTGCTCAGAGTGTTCTCATATCACCTGCTCTGAGTGTTCTCATATCACCTGCTCTGAGTGTTCTCATATCACCTGCTCTGAGTGTTCTCATATCACCTGCTCTGAGTGTTCTCATATCACCTGCTCTGAGTGTTCTCATATCACCTGCTCTGAGTGTTCTCATATCACCTGCTCTGAGTATTCTCATATCACCTGCTGTGAGTGTTCTCATATCACCTGCTCTGAGTGTTCTCATATCACCTGCTCTGAGTGTTCTCATATCACCTGCTCTGAGTCTTCCCTCACCTGCTCTGAGTGTTCTCATATCACCTGCTCTGAGTGTCCTCATATCACCTGCTCTGAGTGTTCTCATATCACCTGCTCTGAGTGTTCTCATATCACCTGCTCTGAGTGTTCTCATATCACCTGCTCTGAGTGTTCTCATATCACCTGCTCAGAGTGTTCTCATATCACCTGCTCTGAGTGTTCTCATATCACCTGCTCTGAGTGTTCTCATATCACCTGCTCTGAGTGTTCTCATATCACCTGCTCTGAGTGTTCTCATATCACCTGCTCTGAGTGTTCTCATATCACCTGCTCTGAGTGTTCTCATATCACCTGCTCTGAGTATTCCCTCACCTGCTCTGAGTGTTCCCTCACCTGCTCTGAGTGTTCTCATATCACCTGCTCTGAGTGTTCTCATATCACCTGCTCTGAGTATTCCCTCACCTGCTCTGAGTGTTCTCATATCACCTGCTCTGAGTGTTCTCATATCACCTGCTCTGAGTATTCCCTCACCTGCTCTGAGTGTTCTCATATCACCTGCTCTGAGGGTGCTCATATCACCTGCTCTGAGTGTTCCCTCACCTGCTCTGAGTGTTCTCATATCACCTGCTCTGAGTGTTCCCTCACCTGCTCTGAGTGTTCTCATATCACCTGCTCTGAGTATTCCCTCACCTGCTCTGAGTGTTCTCATATCACCTGCTCTGAGTGTTCTCATATCATCTGCTCTGAGTATTCTCATATCACCTGCTCTGAGTGTTCTCATATCACCTGCTCTGAGTGTTCCCTCACCTGCTCTGAGTGTTCCCTCACCTGCTCTGAGTATCCCCTCACCTGCTCTGAGTGTTCTCATATCACCTGCTCTGAGTATTCCCTCACCTGCTCTGAGTGTTCCCTCACCTGCTCTGAGTGTTCTCATATCACCTGCTCTGAGTGAACCTCACCTGCTCTGAGTGTTCTCATATCACCTGCTCTGAGTGTTCTCATATCACCTGCTCTGAGTGTTCTCATATCACCTGCTCTGAGTGTTCTCATATCACCTGCTCTGAGTGTTCTCATATCACCTGCTCTGAGTGTTCTCATATCACCTGCTCAGAGTGTTCTCATATCACCCGCTCTGAGTGTTCCCTCACCTGCTCTGAGTGTTCTCATATCACCTGCTCTGAGTGTCACCTCACCTGCTCTGAGTGTTCCCTCACCTGCTCTGAGTGTCCTCATATCACCTGCTCTGAGTGTTCTCATATCACCTGCTCTGAGTATCCCCTCACCTGCTCTGAGTGTCACCTCACCTGCTCTGAGTGTTCCCTCACCTGCTCTGAGTGTTCCCTCACCTGCTCTGAGTGTTCTCATATTACCTGCTCTGAGTGTTCTCATATCCCCTGCTCTGAGTGTTCTCATATCACCTGCTCTGAGTGTTCTCATATCACCTGCTCTGAGTGTTCCCTCACCTGCTCTGAGTGTTCCCTCACCTGCTCTGAGTATTCCCTCACCTGCTCTGAGTATTCCCTCACCTGCTCTGAGTATTCCCTCACCTGCTCTGAGTGTTCTCATATCACCTGCTCTGAGTGTTCCCTCACCTGCTCTGAGTGTTCTCATATCACCTGCTCTGAGTATTCCCTCACCTGCTCTGAGTGTTCCCTCACCTGCTCTGAGTGTTCCCTCACCTGCTCTGAGTGTCCTCATATCACCTGCTCTGAGTGTCACCTCACCTGCTCTGAGTGTTCCCTCACCTGCTCTGAGTGTTCCCTCACCTGCTCTGAGTGTCCTCATATCACCTGCTCTGAGTATCCCCTCACCTGCTCTGAGTGTCACCTCACCTGCTCTGAGTGTTCCCTCACCTGCTCTGAGTGTTCCCTCACCTGCTCTGAGTGTTCCCTCACCTGCTCTGAGTGTTCCCTCACCTGCTCTGAGTGTCCTCATATCACCTGCTCTGAGTGTCCTCATATCACCTGCTCTGAGTGTCCTCATATCACCTGCTCTGAATGTTCCCTCACCTGCTCTGAGTATTCCCTCACCTGCTCTGAGTGTTCCCTCACCTGCTCTGAGTGTTCCCTCACCTGCTCTGAGTGTTCTCATATCACCTGCTCTGAGTGTTCTCATATCACCTGCTCTGAGTGTTCTCATATTATCTGCTCTGAGTGTTCTCATATCACCTGCTCTGAGTTTTCCCTCACCTGCTCTGAGTGTTCTCATATCACCTGCTCTGAGTGTTCTCATATCACCTGCTCTGAGTGTTCCCTCACCTGCTCTGAGTGTTCTCATATCACCTGCTCTGAGTATTCCCTCACCTGCTCTGAGTGTTCTCATATCACCTGCTCTGAGTATTCCCTCACCTGCTCTGAGTGTTCTCATATCACCTGCTCTGAGTGTTCTCATATCACCTGCTCTGAGTGTTCTCATATCACCTGCTCTGAGTGTTCTCATATCACCTGCTCAGAGTGTTCCCTCACCTGCTCTGAGTGTCCTCATATCACCTGCTCTGAGTGTTCCCTCACCTGCTCTGAGTATTCCCTCACCTGCTCTGAGTGTTCCCTCACCTGCTCTGAGTGTTCTCATATCACCTGCTCTGAGTGTTCTCATATTACCTACTCTGAGTGTTCTCATATCACCTGCTCTGAGTATTCCCTCACCTGCTCTGAGTGTTCTCATATCACCTGCTCTGAGTGTTCTCATATCACCTGCTCTGAGTGTTCTCATATCACCTGCTCTGAGTATTCCCTCACCTGCTCTGAGTGTTCTCATATCACCTGCTCTGAGTGTTCTCATATCACATGCTCTGAGTGTTCCCTCACCTGCTCTGAGTGTTCTCGTATCACCTGCTCTGAGTGTTCTCATATCACCTGCTCTGAGTGTTCTCATATCACCTGCTCTGAGTGTTCTCATATCACCTGCTCTGAGTATTCCCTCACCTGCTCTGAGTGTTCTCATATCACCTGCTCTGAGTGTTCTCATATCACCTGCTCTGAGTGTTCTCATATCACCTGCTCTGAGTGTTCTCATATCACCTGCTCAGAGTGTTCCCTCACCTGCTCTGAGTGTTCTCGTATCACCTGCTCTGAGTACTCCCTCACCTGCTCTGAGTGTTCTCATATCACCTGCTCTGAGTGTTCTCATATCACCTGCTCTGAGTATTCCCTCACCTGCTCTGAGTGTTCTCATATCACCTGCTTTGAGTGTTCTCATATCACCTGCTCTGAGTGTTCTCATATCACCTGCTCTGAGTGTTCTCATATCACCTGCTCAGAGTGTTCCCTCACCTGCTCTGAGTGTTCTCATATCACCTGCTTTGAGTGTTCTCATATCACCTGCTCTGAGTGTTCTCATATCACCTGCACTGAGTATTCCCTCACCTGCTCTGAGTGTTCTCATATCACCTGCTCTGAGTGTTCTCATATCACCTGCTCAGCGTGTTCCCTCACCTGCTCTGAGTGTTCTCATATCACCTGCTCTGAGTGTTCTCATATCACCTGCTCTGAGTGTTCTCATATCACCTGCTCTGAGTGTCCTCATATCACCTGCTCTGAGTGTTCCCTCACCTGCTCAGAGTGTTCCCTCACCTGCTCTGAGTGTTCCCGTATCACCTGCTCTGAGCGTTCTCATATCACCTGCTCTGAGTGTCACCTCACCTGCTCTGAGTGTTCCCTCACCTGCTCTGAGTGTTCCCTCACCTGCTCTGAGTGTCCTCATATCACCTGCTCTGAGTGTTCTCATATCACCTGCTCTGAGTATCCCCTCACCTGCTCTGAGTGTCACCTCACCTGCTCTGAGTGTCACCTCACCTGCTCTGAGTGTTCCCTCACCTGCTCTGAGTGTCCTCATATCACCTGCTCTGAGTATCCCCTCACCTGCTCTGAGTGTCACCTCACCTGCTCTGAGTGTCACCTCACCTGCTCTGAGTGTTCCCTCACCTGCTCTGAGTGTTCCCTCACCTGCTCTGAGTGTTCCCTCACCTGCTCTGAGTATTCCCTCACCTGCTCTGAGTGTTCTCATATCACCTGCTCTGAGTGTTCCCTCACCTGCTCTGAGTGTTCTCATATCACCTGCTCTGAGTTCCCTCACCTGCTCTGAGTTCCCTCACCTGCTCTGAGTGTCCTCATATCACCTGCTCTGAGTGTTCTCATATCACCTGCTCTGAATGTTCCCTCACCTGCTCTGAGTATCCCCTCACCTGCTCTGAGTGTCACCTCACCTGCTCTGAGTGTTCCCTCACCTGCTCTGAGTGTTCCCTCACCTGCTCTGAGTGTTCCCTCACCTGCTCTGAGTGTTCCCTCACCTGCTCTGAGTGTTCCCTCACCTGCTCTGAGTGTCCTCATATCACCTGCTCTGAGTGTTCTCATATCACCTGCTCTGAATGTTCCCTCACCTGCTCTGAGTATTCCCTCACCTGCTCTGAGTGTTCCCTCACCTGCTCTGAGTGTTCCCTCACCTGCTCTGAGTGTTCCCTCACCTGCTCTGAGTGTCCTCAAATCACCTGCTCTGAGTGTTCTCATATCACCTGCTCTGAATGTTCCCTCACCTGCTCTGAGTATTCCCTCACCTGCTCTGAGTGTTCCCTCACCTGCTCTGAGTATTCCCTCACCTGCTCTGAGTTTTCCCTCACCTGCTCTGAGTGTTCTCATATCACCTGCTCTGAGTATTCCCTCACCTGCTCTGAGTGTTCTCATATCACCTGCTCTGAGTGTTCTCATATCACCTGCTCTGAGTGTTCTCATATCACCTGCTCTGAGTGTTCTCATATCACCTGCTCAGAGTGTTCCCTCACCTGCTCTGAGTGTTCTCGTATCACCTGCTCTGAGTGTTCTCATATCACCTGCTCTGAGTATTCCCTCACCTGCTCTGAGTGTTCTCATATCACCTGCTCTGAATGTTCCCTCACCTGCTCTGAGTATTCCCTCACCTGCTCTGAGTGTTCCCTCACCTGCTCTGAGTATTCCCTCACCTGCTCTGAGTTTTCCCTCACCTGCTCTGAGTGTTCTCATATCACCTGCTCTGAGTATTCCCTCACCTGCTCTGAGTGTTCTCATATCACCTGCTCTGAGTGTTCTCATATCACCTGCTCTGAGTGTTCTCATATCACCTGCTCTGAGTGTTCTCATATCACCTGCTCAGAGTGTTCCCTCACCTGCTCTGAGTGTTCTCGTATCACCTGCTCTGAGTGTTCTCATATCACCTGCTCTGAGTATTCCCTCACCTGCTCTGAGTGTTCTCATATCACCTGCTCTGAGTGTTCTCATATCACCTGCTCTGAGTGTTCTCATATCACCTGCTCTGAGTGTTCTCATATCACCTGCTTTGAGTGTTCTCATATCACCTGCTCTGAGTGTTCTCATATCACCTGCTCTGAGTGTTCTCATATTACCTGCTCAGAGTGTTCCCTCACCTGCTCTGAGTGTTCTCATATCACCTGCTTTGAGTGTTCTCATATCTCCTGCTCTGAGTGTTCTCATATCACCTGCACTGAGTATTCCCTCACCTGCTCTGAGTGTTCTCATATCACCTGCTCTGAGTGTTCTCATATCACCTGCTCAGCGTGTTCCCTCACCTGCTCTGAGTGTTCTCATATCACCTGCTCTGAGTGTTCTCATATCACCTGCTCTGAGTGTTCTCATATCACCTGCTCTGAGTGTCCTCATATCACCTGCTCTGAGTGTTCCCTCACCTGCTCAGAGTGTTCCCTCACCTGCTCTGAGTGTTCTCGTATCACCTGCTCTGAGTGTTCTCATATCACCTGCTCTGAGTGTCACCTCACCTGCTCTGAGTGTTCCCTCACCTGCTCTGAGTGTTCCCTCACCTGCTCTGAGTGTCCTCATATCACCTGCTCTGAGTGTTCTCATATCACCTGCTCTGAGTATCCCCTCACCTGCTCTGAGTGTCACCTCACCTGCTCTGAGTGTCACCTCACCTGCTCTCAGTGTTCCCTCACCTGCTCTGAGTGTTCCCTCACCTGCTCTGAGTGTCCTCATATCACCTGCTCTGAGTATCCCCTCACCTGCTCTGAGTGTCACCTCACCTGCTCTGAGTGTTCCCTCACCTGCTCTGAGTGTTCCCTCACCTGCTCTGAGTGTTCCCTCACCTGCTCTGAGTGTTCACTCACCTGCTCTGAGTGTCCTCATATCACCTGCTCTGAGTGTTCTCATATCACCTGCTCTGAATGTTCCCTCACCTGCTCTGAGTATCCCCTCACCTGCTCTGAGTGTCACCTCACCTGCTCTGAGTGTTCCCTCACCTGCCCTGAGTGTTCCCTCACCTGCTCTGAGTGTTCCCTCACCTGCTCTGAGTGTTCCCTCACCTGCTCTGAGTGTTCCCTCACCTGCTCTGAGTGTCCTCATATCACCTGCTCTGAGTGTTCTCATATCACCTGCTCTGAATGTTCCCTCACCTGCTCTGAGTATTCCCTCACCTGCTCTGAGTGTTCCCTCACCTGCTCTGAGTATTCCCTCACCTGCTCTGAGTGTTCCCTCACCTGCTCTGAGTGTCCTCATGTCACCTGCTCTGAGTGTTCTCATATCACCTGCTCTGAATGTTCCCTCACCTGCTCTGAGTATTCCCTCACCTGCTCTGAGTGTTCCCTCACCTGCTCTGAGTATTCCCTCACCTGCTCTGAGTTTTCCCTCACCTGCTCTGAGTGTTCTCATATCACCTGCTCTGAGTATTCCCTCACCTGCTCTGAGTGTTCTCATATCACCTGCTCTGAGTGTTCTCATATCACCTGCTCTGAGTATTCCCTCACCTGCTCTGAGTGTTCTCATATCACCTGCTCTGAGTGTTCTCATATCACCTGCTCTGAGTGTTCTCATATCACCTGCTCTGAGTGTTCTCATATCACCTGCTCTGAGTGTTCTCATATCACCTGCTCAGAGTGTTCCCTCACCTGCTCTGAGTGTTCTCATATCACCTGCTCTGAGTATTCCCTCACCTGCTCTGAGTGTTCTCATATCACCTGCTTTGAGTGTTCTCATATCACCTGCTCTGAGTGTTCTCATATCACCTGCTCTGAGTGTTCTCATATCACCTGCTCAGAGTGTTCCCTCACCTGCTCTGAGTGTTCTCATATCACCTGCTTTGAGTGTTCTCATATCACCTGCTCTGAGTGTTCTCATATCACCTGCTCTGAGTATTCCCTCACCTGCTCTGAGTGTTCTCATATCACCTGCTCTGAGTGTTCTCATATCACCTGCTCTGAGTGTTCTCATATCACCTGCTCTGAGTGTTCTCATATCACCTGCTCTGAGTGTTCTCATATCACTTGTTTGGTTACGTTCTAGGATCTCTGAGGAATAAATACAAACGTGATTTGACTGGTTGAAACAACGTTTAGGGTTAGATTTTCACAGATTCCTTTTTTTGCAAATTGAACGAGTGGAAATAATAAATTGATTGTGCTTCTGCTATGTGGACCTTTTCAGAGGTGAATTTATCAAACCTATCACGGTGAAAAAAAGTGTTTTGTTGTTAGGAGCTCTCCTCAAACAATAGCATGGCATTAGTTTTAGATGTGCAAGCAGAGGGGAAAACGACTCTAGACATCTTTACTCCGCACACAGAGACGCGTACAAAGCTCTACCTCGCCCTCCATTTGGTAAATCTGACCATAATTCTATCCTCCTGATTCCTGTTCACAAGCAAAAACTAAAGCAGGAAGCACCAGTGACTCGGTTAATAAAAAAGTGGTCAGATGTAGCTGATGCTAAGCTACAGGACTGGTTTGCTAGCACAGACTGGAACATGTTCCGGGATTCTTCCGATGGCATTGAGGAGTAAACCACATCAGTCACTGGCTTCATCAATAAGTGCATCAATGACTGTATTTACATACCCCAACCAGAAGCCATGTGTTACAGGCAACATTCGCACTGAGCTAATGGGTAGAGCTGCTGCTTCAAGGTGCGGGACTCTAACCCGGAAGCTTATAAGAAATCCAACTATGCCCTCAGACGAACCATAAAACAGGCAAAGTGTCAATACAGGCCTAAGATGGAATCGTACTACACCGGCTCCAATGCTCATCGCTTTGAGGCAAGAAACACTGAAGCATGCATGAGAGCACCAGCTGTTCTGGAGGACTGTGTGATAACGCCCTCGGTAGCCGATGTGAGCAAGACCTTTAAACAGGTCAACATTCACAAGGCCAGACGGATTACCAGATGGTGTACTCAGAGCAGACCAACTGGTAAATGTCTTCACTGACCTTTTCATCCTCTCCCTGACTGAGTCTGTAATACCCACATTTCCAGTAAACCACCATAGTCCCTGTGGCCAAGAATGCGTAACCTGCCTAAATGACTACCGCCCAGTAGCACTCACGTCGGTAGCCATGAAGTGCTTTGAAAGGCTGATCATGGCTCACATCAACACCATCATCCCAGAAATCCTATACCCACTCTAATCGGCATATCGCCATGGAGCACTGCCATCTAGTGGACAGATCAGGATACAACACATGGAGCACTGCTATCTAGTGGACAGATCAGGATACAACACATGGAACACTGCCATCTAGTGGTTAAATCAGGATACAACACATGGAGCACTGCCATCTAGTGGTTAAATCAGGATACAACACATGGAGCACTGCCATCTCATGGAGAAATCAGGATACAACACATGGAGCACTGTCATCTAGTGGACAAATCAGGATACAAAACGTAGAACTACTAGGTCTTGGAAGCTTTATTTGGCAATTTGGCAACCATACACTGGTGTTGCTCAAGATAAACACACACAATGACATTATAGAAAAATACACTTTCCAATTTTACATTAACAATTAGAATATAAAACACATTGAAGCCTTTACAACATTCATCATGGACATTACACTACAACTTTCCTTCTGTTAGTAGTAATGAAGCCTTTACAACTGATACTGTCAGCTGGTTCCAGTCAGTGGTGTCTGTATGTTCTCATGATAAACTGACTCTAACTCTGTTGTGGAAACTTCACACCTCTCTGTTGCTGATGCTGTTGATGGAGGTCAAGGCTGCAGCGTCTAAAGATACGTGTGTTGGTGTGAAAAGGGAAGGATTGAGAGAAAAGATAAGAGAAAGGAGAAGTAAAGAGATGGACTGACAGGGTTGTGGTTATTCACCGCTGCTGAAGAGAGCATCTTTTTCCATCCACCATGACGTTCTGATGAACAGGGTCACTAGGTAAAGAGAGAGGAGAGAGAGATGAGTGAGGGACAGAGGAGCTGATCCAGTCTACTACAGTGAAGACCTCCAACACCACTGGAACAGTTATAGACCCCAACAGGTCTCAGTGTTTAATGTGTAGTTAGATACATTTACACACCCCGACAGGTCTCAGTGTTTAATGTGTAGTTAGATACATTTATACACCCCAACAGGTCTCAGTGTTTAATGTGTAGTTAGATACATTTTACACCCCAACAGGTCTCAGTGTTTAATGTGTAGTTAGATACATTTTACACCCCAACAGGTCTCAGTGTTTAATGTGTAGTTAGATACATTTATACACCCCAACATACAGTCCAATTATAATGACTGATTCAACCAGGTGTTTGACTGGTGTTTTAAGAGTTTAAAACTTTGAATGTACATCATACAGAATACGTAGGTTCCCATGGAGACTAAAATAGACCCTGGTGCAGCAGTCAAAAAAGGAGGGGGGGTGTGGGTGATGTGGTTCACAAATAGCTCTAACCTCAAACAGCCACAGATCTCCTGCTCTGAACAGCCTCTATTTTTACTAATGCTGTCAGATGTAAGGACGTTTCATCTGGTGACTTTGGGTCTTTTGAGTATCATGCTATACTGTTTAAATGTCAGCCACCAGACCAGAGCATCATGTTATACTGTTTAAATGTCAGCAACCAGACCAGAGCATCATGTTATACTGTTTAAATGTCAGCAACCAGACCAGAGCATCATGTTATACTGTTTAAATGTCAGCAACCAGACCAGAGCATCATGTTATACTGTTTAAATGTCAGCAACCAGACCAGAGCATCATGTTATACTGTTTAAATGTCAGCCACCAGAGCATCATGCTATACTGTTTAAATGTCAGCCACCAGAGCATCATGCTATACTGTTTAAATGTCAGCCACCAGAGCATCATGCTATACTGTTTAAATGTCAGCCACCAGAGCATCATGCTATACTGTTTAAATGTCAGCCACCAGACAAGAGCATCATGCTATACTGTTTAAATGTCAGCCACCAGACCAGAGCATCATGTTATACTGTTTAAATGTCAGCCACCAGACCAGAGCATCATGCTATACTGTTTAAATGTCAGCCACCAGACCAGAGCATCATGCTATACTGTTTAAATGTCAGCCACCAGACAAGAGCATCATGCTATACTGTTTAAATGTCAGCCACCAGACAAGAGCATCATGCTATACTGTTTAAATGTCAGCCACCAGACAAGAGCATCATGCTATACTGTTTAAATGTCAGCCACCAGACCAGAGCATCATGCTATACTGTTTAAATGTCAGCCTCCAGACCAGAGCATCATGCTATACTGTTTAAATGTCAGCCACCAGACCAGAGCATCATGTTATACTGTTTAAATGTCAGCCACCAGACCAGAGCATCATGTTATACTGTTTAAATGTCAGCCACCAGAGCATCATGTTATACTGTTTAAATGTCAGCCACCAGACCAGAGCATCATGTTATACTGTTTAAATGTCAGCCACCAGAGCATCATGTTATACTGTTTAAATGTCAGCCACCAGACCAGAGCATCATGTTATACTGTTTAAATGTCAGCCACCAGACCAGAGCATCATGTTATACTGTTTAAATGTCAGCCACCAGACCAGAGCATCATGTTATACTGTTTAAATGTCAACCACCAGAGCATCATGCTATACTGTTTAAATGTCAGCAACCAGACCAGAGCATCATGTTATACTGTTTAAATGTCAGCAACCAGACCAGAGCATCATGTTATACTGTTTAAATGTCAGCAACCAGACCAGAGCATCATGTTATACTGTTTAAATGTCAGCAACCAGACCAGAGCATCATGTTATACTGTTTAAATGTCAGCAACCAGACCAGAGCATCATGTTATACTGTTTAAATGTCAGCCACCAGAGCATCATGCTATACTGTTTAAATGTCAGCAACCAGACCAGAGCATCATATTATACTGTTTAAATGTCAGCAACCAGACCAGAGCATCATGTTATACTGTTTAAATGTCAGCAACCAGACCAGAGCATCATGTTATACTGTTTAAATGTCAGCCACCAGAGCATCATGCTATACTGTTTAAATGTCAGCCACCAGAGCATCATGCTATACTGTTTAAATGTCAGCCACCAGAGCATCATGCTATACTGTTTAAATGTCAGCCACCAGAGCATCATGTTATACTGTTTAAATGTCAGCCACCAGACAAGAGCATCATGCTATACTGTTTAAATGTCAGCCACCAGACCAGAGCATCATGTTATACTGTTTAAATGTCAGCCACCAGACAAGAGCATCATGCTATACTGTTTAAATGTCAGCCACCAGACAAGAGCATCATGCTATACTGTTTAAATGTCAGCCACCAGACAAGAGCATCATGCTATACTGTTTAAATGTCAGCCACCAGACAAGAGCATCATGCTATACTGTTTAAATGTCAGCCACCAGACAAGAGCATCATGCTATACTGTTTAAATGTCAGCCACCAGACCAGAGCATCATGTTATACTGTTTAAATGTCAGCCACCAGACCAGAGCATCATGTTATACTGTTTAAATGTCAGCCACCAGAGCATCATGTTATACTGTTTAAATGTCAGCCACCAGACCAGAGCATCATGTTATACTGTTTAAATGTCAGCCACCTGAGCATCATGTTATACTGTTTAAATGTCAGCCACCAGACCAGAGCATCATGTTATACTGTTTAAATGTCAGCCACCAGACAAGAGCATCATGCTATACTGTTTAAATGTCAGCCACCAGACCAGAGCATCATGTTATACTGTTTAAATGTCAACCACCAGAGCATCATGTTATACTGTTTAAATGTCAGCCACCAGAGATTCATGTTATACTGTTTAAATGTCAGCCACCAGTGCTGGCCATAACCCTGTATAGCCCACTATCTTTACTGATTTCTCTGAACTATTGTCTATTGTCTTGAGAACTATGATAAAATCATTGTGTTGGGCGATTTTAATATTCATGTTGACAAAGAGACTGATTCCAAGGCCATTGAACTTATGATTCATTTTAGCTCTATGGACTTTATCCAACATGTAACTGGACCCACCCATAACCACAGTCATACTCTAGACCTGGTTATTAGCAAGGGGCTTTCTACTGGGCCCACCCAATACCACCGCCATACTCTGGACCTGGTTATTACCAAGGGGCTTTCTACTGGGCCCACCCATAACCACAGCCATACTCTGGACCTGGTTATTAGCAAGGGGCTTTCTACTGGGCCCACCCAATACCACAGCCATACTCTGGACCTGGTTATTACCAAGGGGCTTTCTACTGGGCCCACCCAATACCACAGCCATACTCTGGACCTGGTTATTACCAAGGGGCTTTCTATTGACATGTTGATGTTGCTTTATCTGATCACCACTGGGGATATTTTATACCTTGTTGTCAGTCCAAATGTAAATTCTAATAATAACATTGTAAATGAAGGGCAACCATTGATACCATAGCTCCAGTTAAGTTGAACATTTTTGAAAAATTACACATCCAAACGGAGAGTCCCTTGGATGAGTGAGGAAACGAATCAATTAAAGAGAAATTGCAGAAAGGCAGAGCGGAAGTGGAGAAAGTTAAAGTTGGAGGTCCATTATGATATTCTGAGAGAGCATCATATATAACAAGGCCTGAAAGGAGAGAGAGAAGCTTTTTCAACCACTCCACACATTTCTTTTTAACAAACTATAGTTTTGGCAAGTCGGTTAGGACATCTAATTTGTGCATGACAAGTAATTTTTCCAACAATTGTTTAGACAGATTATTTCACTTATAATTCACTGGATCACAATTCCAGTGGGTCAGGAGTTTACATACACAAAATTCCAGAAAATGATGTCATGGCTTTAGCTTCTGATAGGCTAATTGACATCATTTGAGTCAATTAGAGGTGTACCCGTGGATGTATTTCAAGCCCTACCTTCAAACTCAGTGCCTCTTTGCTTGACATCATGGGAAAATCAAAAGAAATCAGCCAAGACCTCAGAAACAAAATTGGAGACCTCCACAAGTCTGGTTCATCCTTGGGAGCAATTTCCAAACACCTGAAGGTACCACGTTCATCTGTACAAACAATAGTACGCAAGTATAAACACCATGGGACCACGCAGCCGTCATACCGCTCAGGAAGGAGACACATTCTGTCTCCTAGAGGTTAAAGTACTTTGGTGCGAAAAGTGCAAATCAATCCCAGAACACAGCAAAGGACCTTGTGAAGATGCTGGAGGAAACAGGTACAAAAGTATCTATATCCACAGTAAAATGAGTCCTATATCGTTCAGCAAGGAAGTAGCCACTGATCCAAAACCGCCATAAAAAAGCCAGACTACGGCACATGGAGACAAAGATCGTACTTTTTGGAGAAATGTCCTCTGGTCTGATGAAACAAAAATAGAGCTGTTTGGCCATAATGACCATCATTATGTTTGGAGGAAAAATGGAGATGCTTGCAAGCTGAAGAACACCATCTCAAACATGAGGGGTGGCAGCATCATGTTGTGGGGGTGCTTTCCTGTAGAGGGGACTGGTGCACTTCACAAAATAGATGGCATCATGAGAGGAAAATGATGTGGATATATTTAATCAAGATCTCAAAACATCAGTCAGGAAGTTAACTTTTTAAGGATAGGGGGCAGCATTTTCACTTTGGATGAATAGCGTGCCCATAGTGAACTGCGTCCTACTCTGTCCCAGATGCTAATATATGCATATTATTATTACTATTGGATAGAAAACACTCTGAAATTTCTAAAACTGTTTGAATTATGTCTGTGAGTATAACAGAACTCATATGGCAGGCAAACTTCCAAATAGGAAGTGGAAATTCTGAGGCTGGTTGTTTTTCAACTCATCGCCTATTCAAATCCCAGGAAGATATGGATTTGTTTGCACTTCCTACGCTAGATGCTTCCTTCCACTAGATGTCAACAGTCTGTAGAACGTTGAATGAAGTTTATACTGTGCTGTGGGGCCGGATGAGAGGGGAATGAGTCAGTGGTCTGGCAGATTGCCAGTTCCTGGTCAATGCGCATTCCACATGATGTTGCCTTGTGTTCCATTACTTCTACAGACACGAAGGAATGCTCCGGTTGGAACGTTATTGGATATATATGATAACAACATCCTGAAGATTGATTCTCTACTTAGTTTGACAAGTTTATTCGACCTGTGATATAACTTTTTGAAGTTTTCGTCCGACGTTATGCGTGACTTGCACGAGAGTTTGGATATGTGTACTAAATGCGCTAGCAAAAGTAGCTACTTGGACATAAATAATTGACATTATCGAACAAAACAACAATTTATTTTCGATTTAGGATTCCTGGGAGTGCATTCTGATGAGGATTATCAAAGGTAAGGGAATATTTATGATGCAATTTCGTATTTCTGTTGACTCCAACATGGCGGAGAAATTTTGTTTTTATCTTAGCGCCGTCTCAGATTATTGCATGGTGTGCTTTTTCTGTAAAGTATTTTTGAAATCTGACACAGCGTTTGCATTAAGAACAAGTGTATCTTTAATTCTATGTAAAACATGTATCTTTCATCAAAGTGTATGATGAGTATTTCTGTTATTAGATGTGGCTCTCTGCAATTTCTCCGGATATTTTGGAGGCATTTCTGAACATGGCGCCAATGTAAACTAAGATTTTTGGATATAAATATGCACATTATCGAACAAAAAATATATGTATTGTGTAACATGAAGTCCTATGAGTGTCATCTGATGAAAATCCTCAAAGGTTAGTGATTCATTTTATCTCTATTTCTGTTTTTGTGACTCCTATCTTTGGCTGGGAAAATGGCTGTGTGTTTTTTGAACTTGGTGGTGATCTAACATAAAGACAACAAAATCAAGGTATTGGAGTGGCCATCACAAAGCCCTGACCTCAAACCTATAGAAAATTTGTGGGCAGAAATGAAAAAGCTTGTGAGAGCAAGGAGTCCTAAAAACCTCACTGAGTTACACCAGCTCTGTCAGGAGGAATGGGACAAAATTCACCCAACTTATTGTGGGAAGCTTGTGGAAGGCTACCTGAAATGTTTGACCCAAGTTAAACAATTTAAAGGCAATGCTACCAAATACTAATTGAGTGTATGTATTCTTCTGACCCACTGGGAATGTGATGAAAGAAATAAAAGCTAAAAACTAAATCATTCTGTCTACTATTATTCTGACATTTCACGTTCTTAAAATAAAGTGGTGATCCTAACTGACCTAAAACAGGGAATTTTACTGGGATTAAATGTCAGGAATTGTGAAAAACTGAGTTGAGTTTAGACAAGGTATATTTAATCTTCCGACTTCAACTGTATCTCTCTCTCTATCTCTTTCTCTCTCACGCAGACATGTAACACACAACACAACCTCACAATGCTAAATGCTACCAGCTAGACCTCTGGGTGTAGTGGCTTGTGTGTTTGACTCTCAGATACAAAGCCTCTGGGTGTGAAAGTGAGACAGACAGACTAGTTCAGAAATGATGGTACAGCATGCTACATCATTCATAAAAAACACAAAATGCTACATTATTCATAGCATAACATGCTACATCATTCATAACAGGCACAACATGCTACATCATTCATAACACAACACGCTATATCATTCATAACACAACATGCTACATCGTTCATAACAAACACAACATGCTACGTCATTCATAACACAACATGCTACATCATTCATAACACAACATGCTACATCATTCATAACAGGCACAACATGCTACATCATTCATAACACAACATGCTACATCGTTCATAACAAACACAACATGCTACATCATTCATAACAGGCACAACATGCTACATCATTCATAACACAACATGCCACATCATTCATAACACAACATGCTACATTATTCATAGCATAACATGCTACATCATTCATAACAGGCACAACATGCTACATCATTCATAACACAACACAACATGCTATATCATTCATAACACAACATGCTACATCGTTCATAACAAACACAACATGCTACGTCATTCATAACACAACATGCTACATCATTCATAACACAACATGCTACATCATTCATAACAGGCACAACATGCTACATCATTCATAACACAACATGCTACATCGTTCATAACAAACACAACATGCTACATCATTCATAACAGGCACAACATGCTACATCATTCATAACACAACATGCTACATTATTCATAACACAACATGCTACATCATTAATAACAGGCACAACATGCTACATCATTCATAACACAACATGCTACATCATTCATAAAAAACACAAAATGCTACATTATTCATAGCATAACATGCTACATCATTCATAACAGGCACAACATGCTACATCATTCATAACAAACACAACATGCCACATCATTCATAACACAACATGCTACATTATTCATAGCATAACATGCTACATCATTCATAACAGGCACAACATGCTACATCATTCATAACAAACACAACATGCTACATAATTCATAACACAACATGCTACATCGTTCATAACAAACACAACATGCTACATCATTCATAACACAACATGCTACATCATTCATAACACAACATGCTACATCATTCATAACAGGCACAACATGCTACATCATTCATAACACAACATGCTACATCGTTCATAACAAACACAACATGCTACATCATTCATAACAGGCACAACATGCTACATCATTCATAACACAACATGCTACATCATTCATAACACAACATGCTACATCATTCATAACAAACACAACATGCTACATCATTCATAACAAACACAACATGCTACATCATTCATAACACAACATGCTACATCATTCATAACACAATATGCTACATCATTCATAACACAACATGCTACATCATTCATAACACAACATGCTACATCATTCATAACAAACACAATATGCTACATCATTCATAACACAACATGCTACATCATTCATAACAAACACAATATGCTACATCATTTATAACACAACATGCTACATCATTCATAACACAACATGCTACATCATTCATAACACAACATGCCACATCATTCATAACACAACATGCTACATCATTCATAACAAACACAACATGCTACATCATTCATAACAAACACAACATGCTACATCATTCATAACACAACATGCTACATCATTCATAACAAACACAACATGCTACATAATTCATAACAAACACAACATGCTACATCATTCATAACACAACATGCTACATCATTCATAACAAACACAACATGCTACATCATTCATAACAAACACAACATGCTACATAATTCATAACAAACACAACATGCTACATCGTTCATAACAAACACAACATGATACATCATTTATAACACAACATGCTACATAATTCATAACAAACACAACATGCTACATCATTCATAGCAAACACAACATGCTACATAATTCATAACAAACACAACATGCTACATCGTTCATAACAAACACAACATGATACATCATTCATAACAAACACAACATGCTACATCATTCATAACAAACACAACATGCTACATCATTCATAACAAACACAACATGCTACATCATTCATAATTAACACAACATGCTACATCATTCATAACAAACACAACATGCTACATCATTCATAACAAACACAACCCGCTATATTATTCATAACACAACATGCTACATCATTCATAACAAACACAACCCGCTATATTATTCATAACACAACATGCTACATCATTCATAACACAACATGCTACATCATTCACAACAAACACAACCCGCTATATTATTCATAACACAACATGCTACATCATTCATAACACAACATGCTACATCATTCATAACGCAACATGTTACATCATTCATAACACAACATGCTACATCATTCATAATACAACATGCTACATCATTCACAACACAACACGCTACATTATTCATAACACAACATGCTACATCATTCATAACGCAACATGTTACATCATTCATAACAGGCACAACATGCTACATCATTCATAATAAACACAACATGCTACATCATTCATAACACAACATGCTACATCATTCATAACACAACATGCTACATCATTCATAACGCAACATAATACATAATTCATAACGCAACATGTTACATCATTCATAACACAACATGCTACATCTTTCATAACACAACATGCTACATCATTCATAACGCAACATGTTACATCATTCATAACACAACATGCTACATCATTCATAACAGGCACAACATGCTACATCATTCATAACAGGCACAACATGCTACATCATTCATAACAGGCACAACATGCTACCTCATTCATAACACAACATGCTACATCGTTCATAACAAACACAACATGCTACATCATTCATAACACAACATGCTACATCATTCATAACAGGCACAACAGGCACAACATGCTACATCATTCATAACACAACATGCTACATCATTCATAACTAACACAACATGCTACATAATTCATAACACAACATGCTACATCCTTCATAACAAACACAACATGCTACATCATTCATAACACAACATGCCACATCATTCATAACACAACATGCTACATCATTCATAACACAACATGCTACATCATTCATAACAAACACAACATGCCACATCATTCATAACACAACATGCTACATCATTCATAACACAACATACTACATCATTCATAACACAACATGCTACATCATTCATAACACAACATGCTACATCATTCATAACACAACATGCCACATCATTCATAACACAACATGCTACATCATTCATAAAAAACACAACATGCTACATCATTCATAACAAACACAACATGCTACATAATTCATAACAAACACAACATGCTACATCGTTCGTAACAAACACAACATGCTACATCATTCATAACAAACACAACATGCTACATAATTCATAACAAACACAACATGCTACATCGTTCGTAACAAACACAACATGCTACATCGTTCGTAACAAACACAACATGCTACATCATTCATAACACAACATGCTACATCATTCATAACGCAACATGTTAAATCATTCATAACACAACATGCTACATCATTCATAATACAACATGCTACATCATTCACAACAAAACACGCTACATTATTCATAACACAACATGCTACATCATTCATAACGCAACATGTTACATCATTCATAACAGGCACAACATGCTACATCATTCATAATAAACACAACATGCTACATCATTCATAACACAACATGCTACATCATTCATAACACAACATGCTACATCATTCATAACGCAACATAATACATCATTCATAACGCAACATGTTACATCATTCATAACACAACATGCTACATCTTTCATAACACAACATGCTACATCATTCATAACGCAACATGATACATCATTCATAAGACAACATGCTACATCATTCATAACAGGCACAACATGCTACATCATTCATAACAGGCACAACATGCTACATCATTCATAACACAACATGCTACATCGTTCATAACAAACACAACATGCTACATCATTCATAACAAACACAACATGCTACATAATTCATAACAAACACAACATGCTACATCATTCATAACACAACATGCTACATCATTCATAACAAACACAACATGCTACATCATTCATAACACAACATGCTACATCATTCATAACAAACACAACATGCTACATAATTCATAACAAACACAACATGCTACATCGTTCATAACAAACACAACATGATACATCATTTATAACACAACATGCTACATAATTCATAACAAACACAACATGCTACATCATTCATAGCAAACACAACATGCTACATCGTTCATAACAAACACAACATGATACATCATTTATAACACAACATGCTACATAATTCATAACAAACACAACATGCTACATCATTCATAGCAAACACAACATGCTACATAATTCATAACAAACACAACATGCTACATCGTTCATAACAAACACAACATGATACATCATTCATAACAAACACAACATGCTACATCATTCATAACAAACACAACATGCTACATCATTCATAACAAACACAACATGCTACATCATTCATAATTAACACAACATGCTACATCATTCATAACAAACACAACATGCTACATCATTCATAACAAACACAACCCGCTATATTATTCATAACACAACATGCTACATCATTCATAACAAACACAACCCGCTATATTATTCATAACACAACATGCTACATCATTCATAACACAACATGCTACATCATTCACAACAAACACAACCCGCTATATTATTCATAACACAACATGCTACATCATTCATAACACAACATGCTACATCATTCATAACGCAACATGTTACATCATTCATAACACAACATGCTACATCATTCATAATACAACATGCTACATCATTCACAACACAACACGCTACATTATTCATAACACAACATGCTACATCATTCATAACGCAACATGTTACATCATTCATAACAGGCACAACATGCTACATCATTCATAATAAACACAACATGCTACATCATTCATAACACAACATGCTACATCATTCATAACACAACATGCTACATCATTCATAACGCAACATAATACATAATTCATAACGCAACATGTTACATCATTCATAACACAACATGCTACATCATTCATAATACAACATGCTACATCATTCACAACACAACACGCTACATTATTCATAACACAACATGCTACATCATTCATAACGCAACATGTTACATCATTCATAACAGGCACAACATGCTACATCATTCATAATAAACACAACATGCTACATCATTCATAACACAACATGCTACATCATTCATAATACAACATGCTACATCATTCACAACACAACACGCTACATTATTCATAACACAACATGCTACATCATTCATAACGCAACATGTTACATCATTCATAACAGGCACAACATGCTACATCATTCATAATAAACACAACATGCTACATCATTCATAACACAACATGCTACATCATTCATAACACAACATGCTACATCATTCATAACGCAACATAATACATAATTCATAACGCAACATGTTACATCATTCATAACACAACATGCTACATCATTCATAATACAACATGCTACATCATTCACAACACAACACGCTACATTATTCATAACACAACATGCTACATCATTCATAACGCAACATGTTACATCATTCATAACAGGCACAACATGCTACATCATTCATAATAAACACAACATGCTACATCATTCATAACACAACATGCTACATCATTCATAACTAACACAACATGCTACATAATTCATAACACAACATGCTACATCCTTCATAACAAACACAACATGCTACATCATTCATAACACAACATGCCACATCATTCATAACACAACATGCTACATCATTCATAACACAACATGCTACATCATTCATAACAAACACAACATGCCACATCATTCATAACACAACATGCTACATCACTCATAACACAACATGCTACATCATTCATAACAAACACAATATGCTACATCATTTATAACACAACATGCTACATCATTCATAACACAACATACTACATCATTCATAACACAACATGCTACATCATTCATAACACAACATGCTACATCATTCATAACACAACATGCCACATCATTCATAACACAACATGCTACATCATTCATAAAAAACACAACATGCTACATCATTCATAACAAACACAACATGCTACATAATTCATAACAAACACAACATGCTACATCGTTCGTAACAAACACAACATGCTACATCGTTCGTAACAAACACAACATGCTACATCATTCGTAACAAACACAACATGCTACATCATTCATAACGCAACATGTTAAATCATTCATAACACAACATGCTACATCATTCATAATACAACATGCTACATCATTCACAACAAAACACGCTACATTATTCATAACACAACATGCTACATCATTCATAACGCAACATGTTACATCATTCATAACAGGCACAACATGCTAAATCATTCATAATAAACACAACATGCTACATCATTCATAAAACAACATGCTACATCATTCATAACGCAACATAATACATCATTCATAACGCAACATGTTACATCATTCATAACACAACATGCTACATCTTTCATAACACAACATGCTACATCATTCATAACGCAACATGATACATCATTCATAAGACAACATGCTACATCATTCATAACAGGCACAACATGCTACATCATTCATAACAGGCACAACATGCTACATCATTCATAACACAACATGCTACATCGTTCATAACAAACACAACATGCTACATCATTCATAACAAACACAACATGCTACATAATTCATAACAAACACAACATGCTACATCATTCATAACACAACATGCTACATCATTCATAACAAACACAACATGCTACATCATTCATAACACAACATGCTACATCATTCATAACAAACACAACATGCTACATAATTCATAACAAACACAACATGCTACATCGTTCATAACAAACACAACATGATACATCATTTATAACACAACATGCTACATAATTCATAACAAACACAACATGCTACATCATTCATAGCAAACACAACATGCTACATCGTTCATAACAAACACAACATGATACATCATTTATAACACAACATGCTACATAATTCATAACAAACACAACATGCTACATCATTCATAGCAAACACAACATGCTACATAATTCATAACAAACACAACATGCTACATCGTTCATAACAAACACAACATGATACATCATTCATAACAAACACAACATGCTACATCATTCATAACAAACACAACATGCTACATCATTCATAACAAACACAACATGCTACATCATTCATAATTAACACAACATGCTACATCATTCATAACAAACACAACATGCTACATCATTCATAACAAACACAACCCGCTATATTATTCATAACACAACATGCTACATCATTCATAACAAACACAACCCGCTATATTATTCATAACACAACATGCTACATCATTCATAACACAACATGCTACATCATTCACAACAAACACAACCCGCTATATTATTCATAACACAACATGCTACATCATTCATAACACAACATGCTACATCATTCATAACGCAACATGTTACATCATTCATAACACAACATGCTACATCATTCATAATACAACATGCTACATCATTCACAACACAACACGCTACATTATTCATAACACAACATGCTACATCATTCATAACGCAACATGTTACATCATTCATAACAGGCACAACATGCTACATCATTCATAATAAACACAACATGCTACATCATTCATAACACAACATGCTACATCATTCATAACACAACATGCTACATCATTCATAACGCAACATAATACATAATTCATAACGCAACATGTTACATCATTCATAACACAACATGCTACATCTTTCATAACACAACATGCTACATCATTCATAACGCAACATGTTACATCATTCATAACACAACATGCTACATCATTCATAACAGGCACAACATGCTACATCATTCATAACAGGCACAACATGCTACATCATTCATAACAGGCACAACATGCTACATCATTCATAACACAACATGCTACATCGTTCATAACAAACACAACATGCTACATCATTCATAACACAACATGCTACATCATTCATAACAGGCACAACAGGCACAACATGCTACATCATTTATAACACAACATGCTACATCATTCATAACTAACACAACATGCTACATAATTCATAACACAACATGCTACATCCTTCATAACAAACACAACATGCTACATCATTCATAACACAACATGCTACATCATTCATAACACAACATGCCACATCATTCATAACACAACATGCTACATCATTCATAACACAACATGCTACATCATTCATAACACAACATGCTACATCATTCATAACAAACACAACATGCCACATCATTCATAACACAACATGCTACATCACTCATAACACAACATGCTACATCATTCATAACAAACACAATATGCTACATCATTTATAACACAACATGCTACATCATTCATAACACAACATACTACATCATTCATAACACAACATGCTACATCATTCATAACACAACATGCTACATCATTCATAACACAACATGCCACATCATTCATAACACAACATGCTACATCATTCATAAAAAACACAACATGCTACATCATTCATAACAAACACAACATGCTACATAATTCATAACAAACACAACATGCTACATCGTTCGTAACAAACACAACATGCTACATCGTTCGTAACAAACACAACATGCTACATCATTCATAACACAACATGTTAAATCATTCATAACACAACATGCTACATCATTCATAATACAACATGCTACATCATTCATAACACAACATGCTACATCATTCATAACACAACATGCTACATCATTCATAACGCAACATAATACATCATTCATAACGCAACATGTTACATCATTCATAACACAACATGCTACATCTTTCATAACACAACATGCTACATCATTCATAACGCAACATGATACATCATTCATAAGACAACATGCTACATCATTCATAACAGGCACAACATGCTACATCATTCATAACAGGCACAACATGCTACATCATTCATAACACAACATGCTACATCGTTCATAACAAACACAACATGCTACATCATTCATAACACAACATGCTACATCGTTCATAACAAACACAACATGCTACATCATTCATAACACAACATGCTACATCATTCATAACACAACATCCTACATCATTCATAACACAACATGCTACATCATTCATAACACAACATGCTACATCCTTCATAACAAACACAACATGCTACATCATTCATAACACAACATGCCACATCATTCATAACACATTTACATTTAAGTCATTTAGCAGACGCTCTTATCCAGAGCGACTTACAACACAACATGCTACATCATTCATAACACAACATGCTACATCATTCATAACAAACACAACATGATACATCATTCATAACAAACACAACATGCTACATCATTCATAACAAACACAACATGCTACATCATTTATAACACAACACAACATGCTACATCACTCATAACACAACATGCTACATCATTCATAAAAAAAACAATATGCTACATCATTTATAACACAACATGCTACATCATTCATAACACAACATACTACATCATTCATAACACAACATGCTACATCATTCATAACACAACATGCTACATCATTCGTAACAAACACAACATGCTACATCATTTATAACAAACACAACATGCTACATCATTCATAACACAACATGCTACATCATTCATAACGCAACATGTTACATCATTCATAACACAACATGCTACATCATTCATAATACAACATGCTACATCATTCACAACAAAACACGCTACATTATTCATAACACAACATGCTACATCATTCATAACGCAACATGTTACATCATTCATAACAGGCACAACATGCTACATCATTCATAATAAACACAACATGCTACATCATTCATAACACAACATGCTACATCATTAATAACACAACATGCTACATCATTCATAACGCAACATAATACATCATTCATAACGCAACATGTTACATCATTCATAACACAACATGCTACATCTTTCATAACACAACATGCTACATCATTCATAACGCAACATGTTACATCATTCATAACACAACATGCTACATCATTCATAATACAACATGCTACATCATTCACAACAAAACACGCTACATTATTCATAACACAACATGCTACATCATTCATAACGCAACATGTTACATCATTCATAACAGGCACAACATGCTACATCATTCATAATAAACACAACATGCTACATCATTCATAACACAACATGCTACATCATTCATAACACAACATGCTACATCATTCATAACGCAACATAATACATCATTCATAACGCAACATGTTACATCATTCATAACACAACATGCTACATCTTTCATAACACAACATGCTACATCATTCATAACGCAACATGTTACATCATTCATAACGCAACATGTTACATCATTCATAACACAACATGCTACGTCATTCATAACAGGCACAACATGCTACATCATTCATAACACAACATGCTACATCGTTCATAACAAACACAACATGCTACATCATTCATAACACAACATGCTACATCATTCACAACAAAACACGCTACATTATTCATAACAAACACAACATGCTACATCATTCATAACACAACATGCTACATAATTCATAACACAACATCCTACGTCATTCATAACACAACATGCTACATCATTCATAACACAACATGCTACATCGTTCATAACAAACACAACATGCTACATCATTCATAACACAACATGCTACATCATTCATAACAGGCACAACAGGCACAACATGCTACATCATTCATAACACAACATGCTACATCATTCATAACAAACACAACATGCTACATAATTCATAACACAACATGCTACATCATTCATAACACAACATGCTACATCATTCATAACACAACATGCTACATCCTTCATAACAAACACAACATGCTACATCATTCATAACACAACATGCCGCATCATTCATAACACAACATGCTACATCATTCATAACAAACACAACATGATACATCATTCATAACAAACACAACATGCTACATCATTCATAACAAACACAACATGCTACATCATTTATAACACAACATGCTACATCATTCAAAACACAACATGCTACATCACTCATAACACAACATGCTACATCATTCATAACAAACACAATATGCTACATCATTTATAACACAACATGCTATATCATTCATAACACAACATACTACATCATTCATAACACAACATGCTACATCATTCATAACACAACATGCTACATCATTCATAACACAACATGCTACATCATTCATAACACAATATGCTACATCATTCATAACACAACATGCTACATCATTCATAACACAACATGCCACATCATTCATAACACAACATGCTACATCATTCATAATTAACACAACATGCTACATCATTCATAGCAAACACAACATGCTACATAATTCATAACAAACACAACATGCTACATCGTTCATAACAAACACAACATGATACATCATTCATAACAAACACAACATGCTACATCATTCATAACAAACACAACATGCTACATCATTCATAACAAACACAACATGCTACATCATTCATAATTAACACAACATGCTACATCATTCATAACAAACACAACATGCTACATCATTCATAACAAACACAACATGATACATCATTCATAACAAACACAACATGCTACATCATTCATAACTAACACAACATGCTACATCATTCATAACAAACACAACATGCTACATCGTTCATAACAAACACAACATGCTACATCATTCACAACAAACACAACCCGCTATATTATTCATAACACAACATGCTACATCATTCATAACACAACATGCTACATCATTCATAACGCAACATGTTACATCATTCATAACACAACATGCTACATCATTCATAATACAACATGCTACATCATTCACAACACAACACGCTACATTATTCATAACACAACATGCTACATCATTCATAACGCAACATGTTACATCATTCATAACAGGCACAACATGCTACATCATTCATAATAAACACAACATGCTACATCATTCATAACACAACATGCTACATCATTCATAACACAACATGCTACATCATTCATAACGCAACATAATACATAATTCATAACGCAACATGTTACATCATTCATAACACAACATGCTACATCTTTCATAACACAACATGCTACATCATTCATAACGCAACATGTTACATCATTCATAACACAACATGCTACATCATTCATAACAGGCACAACATGCTACATCATTCATAACAGGCACAACATGCTACATCATTCATAACACAACATGCTACATCGTTCATAACAAACACAACATGCTACATCATTCATAACACAACATGCTACATCATTCATAACAGGCACAACAGGCACAACATGCTACATCATTCATAACACAACATGGTACATCATTCATAACAAACACAACATGCTACATCATTCATAACACAACATGCTACATCATTCATAACACAACTTGCTACATCGTTCATAACACAACATGCTACATCCTTCATAACAAACACAACATGCTACATCATTCATAACACAACATGCCACATCATTCATAACACAACATGCTACATCATTCATAACACAACATGCTACATCATTCATAACAAACACAACATGATACATCATTCATAACAAACACAACATGCTACATCATTCATAACAAACACAACATGCTACATCATTTATAACACAACATGCTACATCATTCATAACACAACATGCTACATCACTCATAACACAAGATGCTACATCATTCATAACAAACACAATATGCTACATCATTTATAACACAACATGCTACATCATTCATAACACAACATACTACATCATTCATAACACAACATGCTACATCATTCATAACACAACATGCTACATCATTCATAACGCAACATGCCAAATCATTCATAACACAACATGCTACATCATTCATAAAAAACACAACATGCTACATCATTCATAACAAACACGCTACATAATTCATAACAAACACAACATGCTACATCGTTCATAACAAACACAACATGAAACACCATTCATAACAAACACAACATGCTACATCATTCATAACACAACATGCTACATCATTCATAACGCAACATGTTACATCATTCATAACACAACATGCTACATCATTCATAATACAACATGCTACATCATTCACAACACAACACGCTACATTATTCATAACACAACATGCTACATCATTCATAACGCAACATGTTACATCATTCATAACAGGCACAACATGCTACATCATTCATAATAAACACAACATGCTACATCATTCATAACAAACACAACATGCTACATCATTCATAACAAACACAACATGCTACATAATTCATAACAAACACAACATGCTACATCGTTCATAACAAACACAACATGATACACCATTCATAACAAACACAACATGCTACATCATTCATAACACAACATGCTACATCATTCATAACACAACATGCTACATCATTCATAATACAACATGCTACATCATTCACAACACAACACGCTACATTATTCATAACACAACATGCTACATCATTCATAACACAACATGCTACATCATTCATAACACAACATACTACATCATTCATAACGCAAAATAATACATCATTCATAACGCAACATGTTACATCATTCATAACACAAAATGCTACATCTTTCATGACACAACATGCTACATCATTCAAAATGCAACATGTTACATCATTCATAACACAACATGCTACATAATTCATAACAGGCACAACATGCTACATCATTCATAACAGGCACAACATGCTACATCATTCATAACACAACATGCTACATCATTCATAACAGGCACAACAGGCACAACATGCTACATCATTCAGAACACAACATGCTACATCATTCATAACAAACACAACATGCTACATCATTCATAATACAACATGCTACATCATTCATAACACAACATGCTACATCCTTCATAACAAACACAACATGGTACATCATTCATAACACAACATGCCGCATCATTCATAACACAACATGCTACATCATTCATAACAAACACAACATGATACATCATTCATAACAAACACAACATGCTACATCATTCATAACAAACACAACATGCTACATCATTCATAACAAACACAACATGCTACATAATTCATGACAAACACAAAATGCTACATCGTTCATAACAAACACAACATGATACATCATTCATGACACAACATGCTACATCATTCATAACACAACATGCTACATCATTCATAACACAACATGCTACATCCTTCATAACAAACACAACATGGTACATCATTCATAACAAACACAACATGATACATCATTCATAACAAACACAACATGCTACATAATTCATAACAAACACAACATGCTACATCATTCATAACAAACACAACATGCTACATAATTCATAACAAACACAACATGCTACATCGTTCATAACAAACACAACATGATACATCATTCATAACAAACACAACATGCTACATCATTCATAACACAACATGCTACATCATTCACAACACAACATGCTACATCATTCACAACAAACACAACCCGCTATATTATTCATAACACAACATGCTACATCATTCATAACACAACATGCTACATCATTCATAACGCAACATGTTACATCATTCATAACACAACATGCTACATCATTCATAATACAACATGCTACATCATTCACAACACGCTACATTATTCATAACACAACATGCTACATCATTCATAACGCAACATGTTACATCATTCATAACAGGCACAACATGCTACATCATTCATAATAAACACAACATGCTACATCATTCATAACACAACATGCTACATCATTCATAACGCAAAATAATACATCATTCATAACGCAACATGTTACATCATTCATAACACAACATGCTACATCTTTCATAACACAACATGCTACATCATTCATAACGCAACATGTTACATCATTCATAACACAACATGCTACATCATTCATAACAGGCACAACATGCTACATCATTCATAACAGGCACAACATGCTACATCATTCATAACACAACATGCTACATCGTTCATAACAAACACAACATGCTACATCATTCATAACACAACATGCTACATCATTCATAACAGGCACAACAGGCACAACATGCTACATCATTCATAACACAACATGCTACATCATTCATAACAAACACAACATGCTACATAATTCATAACACAACATGCTACATCATTCATAACACAACATGCTACATCATTCATAACACAACATGCTACATCCTTCATAACAAACACAACATGCTACATCATTCATAAGACAACATGCCGCATCATTCATAACACAACATTATACATCATTCATAACAAACACAACATGATACATCATTCATAACAAACACAACATGCTACATCATTCATAACAGGCACAACATGCTACATCATTCATAACAAACACAACATGCTACATAATTCATAACAAACACAACATGCTACATCGTTCATAACAAACACAACATGATACATCATTCATAACAAACACAACATGCTACATCATTCATAACACAACATGCTACATCATTCACAACAAACACAACCCGCTATATTATTCATAACACAACATGCTACATCATTCATAACACAACATGCTACATCATTCATAACGCAACATGTTACATCATTCATAACACAACATGCTACATCATTCATAATACAACATGCTACATCATTCACAACACAACACGCTACATTATTCATAACACAACATGCTACATCATTCATAACGCAACATGTTACATCATTCATAACAGGCACAACATGCTACATCATTCATAATAAACACAACATGCTACATCATTCATAACACAACGTGCTACATCATTCATAACACAACATGCTACATCATTCATAACGCAACATAATACATCATTCATAACGCAACATGTTACATCATTCATAACACAACATGCTACATCTTTCATAACACAACATGCTACATCATTCATAACGCAACAACCCGCTATATTATTCATAACACAACATGCTACATCATTCATAACACAACATGCTACATCATTCATAACGCAACATGCTACATCTTTCATAACACAACATGCTACATCATTCATAACGCAACATGTTACATCATTCATAACACATCATGCTACATCATTCATAACAGGCACAACATGCTACATCATTCATAACAGGCACAACATGCTACATCATTCATAACACAACATGCTACATCGTTCATAACAAACACAACATGCTACATCATTCATAACACAACATGCTACATCATTCATAACAGGCACAACAGGCACAACATGCTACATCATTCATAACACAACATGCTACATCATTCATAACAAACACAACATGCTACATAATTCATAACACAACATGCTACATCATTCATAATACAACATGCTACATCATTCATAACACAACATGCTACATCATTCATAACGCAACATGTTACATCATTCATAACAGGCACAACATGCTACATCATTCATAATAAACACAACATGCTACATCATTCATAACACAACATGCTACATCATTCATAACACAACATGCTACATCATTCATAACGCAAAATAATACATCATTCATAACGCAACATGTTACATCATTCATAACACAAAATGCTACATCTTTCATGACACAACATGCTACATCTTTCAAAATGCAACATGTTACATCATTCATAACACAACATGCTACATAATTCATAACAGGCACAACATGCTACATCATTCATAACAGGCACAACATGCTACATCATTCATAACACAACATGCTACATCGTTCATAACAAACACAACATGCTACATCATTCATAACACAACATGCTACATCATTCATAACACAACATGCTACATCATTCATAACACAACATGCTACATCCTTCATAACAAACACAACATGGTACATCATTCATAACACAACATGCCGCATCATTCATAACACAACATGCTACATCATTCATAACAAACACAACATGATACATCATTCATAACAAACACAACATGCTACATCATTCATAACAAACACAACATGCTACATCATTCATAACAAACACAACATGCTACATAATTCATAACAAACACAACATGCTACATCGTTCATAACAAACACAACATGATACATAATTCATAACACAACATGCTACATCATTCATAACACAACATGCTACATCATTCATAACACAACATGCTACATCCTTCATAACAAACACAACATGGTACATCATTCATAACACAACATGCCGCATCATTCATAACACAACATGCTACATCATTCATAACAAACACAACATGATACATCATTCATAACAAACACAACATGCTACATAATTCATAACAAACACAACATGCTACACCATTCATAACAAACACAACATGCTACATCGTTCATAACAAACACAACATGATACATCATTCATAACAAACACAACATGCTACATCATTCATAACACAACATGCTACATCATTCACAACACAACATGCTACATCATTCACAACAAACACAACCCGCTATATTATTCATAACACAACATGCTACATCATTCATAACACAACATGCTACATCATTCATAACGCAACATGTTACATCATTCATAACACAACATGCTACATCATTCATAATACAACATGCTACATCATTCACAACACAACACGCTACATTATTCATAACACAACATGCTACATCATTCATAACGCAACATGTTACATCATTCATAACAGGCACAACATGCTACATCATTCATAATAAACACAACATGCTACATCATTCATAACACAACATGCTACATCATTCATAACGCAAAATAATACATCATTCATAACGCAACATGTTACATCATTCATAACACAACATGCTACATCTTTCATAACACAACATGCTACATCATTCATAACGCAACATGTTACATCATTCATAACACAACATGTTACATCATTCATAACAGGCACAACATGCTACATCATTCATAACAGGCACAACATGCTACATCATTCATAACACAACATGCTACATCGTTCATAACAAACACAACATGCTACATCATTCATAACACAACATGCTACATCATTCATAACAGGCACAACAGGCACAACATGCTACATCATTCATAACACAACATGCTACATCATTCATAACACAACATGCTACATCCTTCATAACAAACACAACATGCTACATCATTCATAACACAACATGCCGCATCATTCATAACACAACATGATACATCATTCATAACAAACACAACATGATACATCATTCATAACAAACACAACATGCTACATCATTCATAACAAACACAACATGCTACATCATTCATAACAAACACAACATGCTACATAATTCATAACAAACACAACATGCTACATCGTTCATAACAAACACAACATGATACATCATTCATAACAAACACAACATGCTACATCATTCATAACACAACATGCTACATCATTCACAACAAACACAACCCGCTATATTATTCATAACACAACATGCTACATCATTCATAACACAACATGCTACATCATTCATAACGCAACATGTTACATCATTCATAACACAACATGCTACATCATTCATAATACAACATGCTACATCATTCACAACACAACACGCTACATTATTCATAACACAACATGCTACATCATTCATAACGCAACATGTTACATCATTCATAACAGGCACAACATGCTACATCATTCATAATAAACACAACATGCTACATCATTCATAACACAACATGCTACATCATTCATAACACAACATGCTACATCATTCATAACGCAACATAATACATCATTCATAACGCAACATGTTACATCATTCATAACACAACATGCTACATCTTTCATAACACAACATGCTACATCATTCATAACGCAACAACCCGCTATATTATTCATAACACAACATGCTACATCATTCATAACACAACATGCTACATCATTCATAACGCAACATGTTACATCATTCATAACACATCATGCTACATCAGTCATAACAGGCACAACATGCTACATCATTCATAACAGGCACAACATGCTACATCATTCATAACACAACATGCTACATCGTTCATAACAAACACAACATGCTACATCATTCATAACACAACATGCTACATCATTCATAACAGGCACAACAGGCACAACATGCTACATCATTCATAACACAAGATGCTACATCATTCATAACAAACACAACATGCTACATAATTCATAACACAACATGCTACATCATTCATAATACAACATGCTACATCATTCATAACACAACATGCTACATCCTTCATAACAAACACAACATGCTACATCATTCATAACACAACATGCCGCATCATTCATAACACAACATGCTACATCGTTCATAACAAACACAACATGATACATCATTCATAACAAACACAACATGCTACATCATTCATAACACAACATGCTACATCATTCATAACACAACATGCTACATCATTCATAACACAACATGCTACATCATTCATAACGCAACATGTTACATCATTCATAACACAAAATGCTACATCTTTCATGACACAACATGCTACATCATTCAAAATGCAACATGTTACATCACTCATAACACAACATGCTACATAATTCATAACAGGCACAACATGCTACATCATTCATAACAGGCACAACATGCTACATCATTCATAACACAACATGCTACATCATTCATAACAGGCACAACAGGCACAACATGCTACATCATTCAGAACACAACATGCTACATCATTCATAACAAACACAACATGCTACATAATTCATAACACAACATGCTACATCATTCATAACACAACATGCTACATCATTCATAACACAACATGCTACATCCTTCATAACAAACACAACATGGTACATCATTCATAACACAACATGCCGCATCATTCATAACACAACATGCTACATCATTCATAACAAACACAACATGATACATCATTCATAACAAACACAACATGCTACATCATTCATAACAAACACAACATGCTACATCATTCATAACAAACACAACATGCTACATAATTCATAACAAACACAACATGCTACATCGTTCATAACAAACACAACATGATACATCATTCATAACACAACATGCTACATCATTCATAACACAACATGCTACATCATTCATAACACAACATGCTACATCATTCATAACACAACATGCTACATCCTTCATTCATAACACAACATGCCGCATCATTCATAACACAACATGCTACATCATTCATAACAAACACAACATGATACATCATTCATAACAAACACAACATGATACATCATTCATAACAAACACAACATACTACATCATTGATAACAAACACAACATGCTACATCATTCATAACAAACACAACATGCTACATAATTCATAACAAACACAACATGCTACATCGTTCATAACAAACACAACATGATACATCATTCATAACACAACATGCTACATCCTTCATAACAAACACAACATGGTACATCATTCATAACACAACATGCCGCATCATTCATAACACAACATGCTACATCATTCATAACAAACACAACATGATACATCATTCATAACAAACACAACATACTACATCATTGATAACAAACACAACATGCTACATCGTTCATAACAAACACAACATGCTACATCATTCATAACACAACATGCTACATCATTCACAACACAACATGCTACATCATTCACAACAAACACAACCCGCTATATTATTCATAACACAACATGCTACATCATTCATAACACAACATGCTACATCATTCATAACGCAACATGTTACATCATTCATAACACAACATGCTACATCATTCATAATACAACATGCTACATCATTCACAACACAACACGCTACATTATTCATAACACAACATGCTACATCATTCATAACGCAACATGTTACATCATTCATAACAGGCACAACATGCTACATCATTCATAATAAACACAACATGCTACATCATTCATAACACAACATGCTACATCATTCATAACGCAAAATAATACATCATTCATAACGCAACATGTTACATCATTCATAACACAACATGCTACATCTTTCATAACACAACATGCTACATCATTCATAACGCAACATGTTACATCATTCATAACACAACATGCTACATCATTCATAACAGGCACAACATGCTACATCATTCATAACAGGCACAACATGCTACATCATTCATAACACAACATGCTACATCGTTCATAACAAACACAACATGCTACATCATTCATAACACAACATGCTACATCATTCATAACAGGCACAACAGGCACAACATGCTACATCATTCATAACACAACATGCTACATCATTCATAACAAACACAACATGCTACATAATTCATAACACAACATGCTACATCATTCATAACACAACATGCTACATCATTCATAACACAACATGCTACATCCTTCATAACAAACACAACATGCTACATCATTCATAACAAAACATGCCGCATCATTCATAACACAACATGATACATCATTCATAACAAACACAACATGATACATCATTCATAACAAACACAACATGCTACATCATTCATAACAAACACAACATGCTACATCATTCATAACAAACACAACATGCTACATCATTCATAACAAACACAACATGCTACATCGTTCATAACAAACACAACATGATACATCATTCATAACAAACACAACATGCTACATCATTCATAACACAACATGCTACATCATTCACAACACAACATGCTACATCATTCACAACAAACACAACCCGCTATATTATTCATAACACAACATGCTACATCATTCATAACACAACATGCTACATCATTCATAACGCAACATGTTACATCATTCATAACACAACATGCTACATCATTCATAACAGGCACAACATGCTACATCATTCATAACAGGCACAACATGCTACATCATTCATAACACAACATGCTACATCGTTCATAACAAACACAACATGCTACATCATTCATAACACAACATGCTACATCATTCATAACAGGCACAACAGGCACAACATGCTACATCATTCATAACACAACATGGTACATCATTCATAACAAACACAACATGCTACATCATTCATAACACAACATGCTACATCATTCATAACACAACTTGCTACATCGTTCATAACACAACATGCTACATCCTTCATAACAAACACAACATGCTACATCATTCATAACACAACATGCCACATCATTCATAACACAACATGCTACATCATTCATAACACAACATGCTACATCATTCATAACAAACACAACATGATACATCATTCATAACAAACACAACATGCTACATCATTCATAACAAACACAACATGCTACATCATTTATAACACAACATGCTACATCATTCATAACACAACATGCTACATCACTCATAACACAAGATGCTACATCATTCATAACAAACACAATATGCTACATCATTTATAACACAACATGCTACATCATTCATAACACAACATACTACATCATTCATAACACAACATGCTACATCATTCATAACACAACATGCTACATCATTCATAACGCAACATGCCAAATCATTCATAACACAACATGCTACATCATTCATAAAAAACACAACATGCTACATCATTCATAACAAACACGCTACATAATTCATAACAAACACAACATGCTACATCGTTCATAACAAACACAACATGAAACACCATTCATAACAAACACAACATGCTACATCATTCATAACACAACATGCTACATCATTCATAACGCAACATGTTACATCATTCATAACACAACATGCTACATCATTCATAATACAACATGCTACATCATTCACAACACAACACGCTACATTATTCATAACACAACATGCTACATCATTCATAACGCAACATGTTACATCATTCATAACAGGCACAACATGCTACATCATTCATAATAAACACAACATGCTACATCATTCATAACAAACACAACATGCTACATCATTCATAACAAACACAACATGCTACATAATTCATAACAAACACAACATGCTACATCGTTCATAACAAACACAACATGATACACCATTCATAACAAACACAACATGCTACATCATTCATAACACAACATGCTACATCATTCATAACACAACATGCTACATCATTCATAATACAACATGCTACATCATTCACAACACAACACGCTACATTATTCATAACACAACATGCTACATCATTCATAACACAACATGCTACATCATTCATAACACAACATACTACATCATTCATAACGCAAAATAATACATCATTCATAACGCAACATGTTACATCATTCATAACACAAAATGCTACATCTTTCATGACACAACATGCTACATCATTCAAAATGCAACATGTTACATCATTCATAACACAACATGCTACATAATTCATAACAGGCACAACATGCTACATCATTCATAACAGGCACAACATGCTACATCATTCATAACACAACATGCTACATCATTCATAACAGGCACAACAGGCACAACATGCTACATCATTCAGAACACAACATGCTACATCATTCATAACAAACACAACATGCTACATCATTCATAATACAACATGCTACATCATTCATAACACAACATGCTACATCCTTCATAACAAACACAACATGGTACATCATTCATAACACAACATGCCGCATCATTCATAACACAACATGCTACATCATTCATAACAAACACAACATGATACATCATTCATAACAAACACAACATGCTACATCATTCATAACAAACACAACATGCTACATCATTCATAACAAACACAACATGCTACATAATTCATGACAAACACAAAATGCTACATCGTTCATAACAAACACAACATGATACATCATTCATGACACAACATGCTACATCATTCATAACACAACATGCTACATCATTCATAACACAACATGCTACATCCTTCATAACAAACACAACATGGTACATCATTCATAACAAACACAACATGATACATCATTCATAACAAACACAACATGCTACATAATTCATAACAAACACAACATGCTACATCATTCATAACAAACACAACATGCTACATAATTCATAACAAACACAACATGCTACATCGTTCATAACAAACACAACATGATACATCATTCATAACAAACACAACATGCTACATCATTCATAACACAACATGCTACATCATTCACAACACAACATGCTACATCATTCACAACAAACACAACCCGCTATATTATTCATAACACAACATGCTACATCATTCATAACACAACATGCTACATCATTCATAACGCAACATGTTACATCATTCATAACACAACATGCTACATCATTCATAATACAACATGCTACATCATTCACAACACGCTACATTATTCATAACACAACATGCTACATCATTCATAACGCAACATGTTACATCATTCATAACAGGCACAACATGCTACATCATTCATAATAAACACAACATGCTACATCATTCATAACACAACATGCTACATCATTCATAACGCAAAATAATACATCATTCATAACGCAACATGTTACATCATTCATAACACAACATGCTACATCTTTCATAACACAACATGCTACATCATTCATAACGCAACATGTTACATCATTCATAACACAACATGCTACATCATTCATAACAGGCACAACATGCTACATCATTCATAACAGGCACAACATGCTACATCATTCATAACACAACATGCTACATCGTTCATAACAAACACAACATGCTACATCATTCATAACACAACATGCTACATCATTCATAACAGGCACAACAGGCACAACATGCTACATCATTCATAACACAACATGCTACATCATTCATAACAAACACAACATGCTACATAATTCATAACACAACATGCTACATCATTCATAACACAACATGCTACATCATTCATAACACAACATGCTACATCCTTCATAACAAACACAACATGCTACATCATTCATAAGACAACATGCCGCATCATTCATAACACAACATTATACATCATTCATAACAAACACAACATGATACATCATTCATAACAAACACAACATGCTACATCATTCATAACAGGCACAACATGCTACATCATTCATAACAAACACAACATGCTACATAATTCATAACAAACACAACATGCTACATCGTTCATAACAAACACAACATGATACATCATTCATAACAAACACAACATGCTACATCATTCATAACACAACATGCTACATCATTCACAACAAACACAACCCGCTATATTATTCATAACACAACATGCTACATCATTCATAACACAACATGCTACATCATTCATAACGCAACATGTTACATCATTCATAACACAACATGCTACATCATTCATAATACAACATGCTACATCATTCACAACACAACACGCTACATTATTCATAACACAACATGCTACATCATTCATAACGCAACATGTTACATCATTCATAACAGGCACAACATGCTACATCATTCATAATAAACACAACATGCTACATCATTCATAACACAACGTGCTACATCATTCATAACACAACATGCTACATCATTCATAACGCAACATAATACATCATTCATAACGCAACATGTTACATCATTCATAACACAACATGCTACATCTTTCATAACACAACATGCTACATCATTCATAACGCAACAACCCGCTATATTATTCATAACACAACATGCTACATCATTCATAACACAACATGCTACATCATTCATAACGCAACATGCTACATCTTTCATAACACAACATGCTACATCATTCATAACGCAACATGTTACATCATTCATAACACATCATGCTACATCATTCATAACAGGCACAACATGCTACATCATTCATAACAGGCACAACATGCTACATCATTCATAACACAACATGCTACATCGTTCATAACAAACACAACATGCTACATCATTCATAACACAACATGCTACATCATTCATAACAGGCACAACAGGCACAACATGCTACATCATTCATAACACAACATGCTACATCATTCATAACAAACACAACATGCTACATAATTCATAACACAACATGCTACATCATTCATAATACAACATGCTACATCATTCATAACACAACATGCTACATCATTCATAACGCAACATGTTACATCATTCATAACAGGCACAACATGCTACATCATTCATAATAAACACAACATGCTACATCATTCATAACACAACATGCTACATCATTCATAACACAACATGCTACATCATTCATAACGCAAAATAATACATCATTCATAACGCAACATGTTACATCATTCATAACACAAAATGCTACATCTTTCATGACACAACATGCTACATCTTTCAAAATGCAACATGTTACATCATTCATAACACAACATGCTACATAATTCATAACAGGCACAACATGCTACATCATTCATAACAGGCACAACATGCTACATCATTCATAACACAACATGCTACATCGTTCATAACAAACACAACATGCTACATCATTCATAACACAACATGCTACATCATTCATAACACAACATGCTACATCATTCATAACACAACATGCTACATCCTTCATAACAAACACAACATGGTACATCATTCATAACACAACATGCCGCATCATTCATAACACAACATGCTACATCATTCATAACAAACACAACATGATACATCATTCATAACAAACACAACATGCTACATCATTCATAACAAACACAACATGCTACATCATTCATAACAAACACAACATGCTACATAATTCATAACAAACACAACATGCTACATCGTTCATAACAAACACAACATGATACATAATTCATAACACAACATGCTACATCATTCATAACACAACATGCTACATCATTCATAACACAACATGCTACATCCTTCATAACAAACACAACATGGTACATCATTCATAACACAACATGCCGCATCATTCATAACACAACATGCTACATCATTCATAACAAACACAACATGATACATCATTCATAACAAACACAACATGCTACATAATTCATAACAAACACAACATGCTACACCATTCATAACAAACACAACATGCTACATCGTTCATAACAAACACAACATGATACATCATTCATAACAAACACAACATGCTACATCATTCATAACACAACATGCTACATCATTCACAACACAACATGCTACATCATTCACAACAAACACAACCCGCTATATTATTCATAACACAACATGCTACATCATTCATAACACAACATGCTACATCATTCATAACGCAACATGTTACATCATTCATAACACAACATGCTACATCATTCATAATACAACATGCTACATCATTCACAACACAACACGCTACATTATTCATAACACAACATGCTACATCATTCATAACGCAACATGTTACATCATTCATAACAGGCACAACATGCTACATCATTCATAATAAACACAACATGCTACATCATTCATAACACAACATGCTACATCATTCATAACGCAAAATAATACATCATTCATAACGCAACATGTTACATCATTCATAACACAACATGCTACATCTTTCATAACACAACATGCTACATCATTCATAACGCAACATGTTACATCATTCATAACACAACATGTTACATCATTCATAACAGGCACAACATGCTACATCATTCATAACAGGCACAACATGCTACATCATTCATAACACAACATGCTACATCGTTCATAACAAACACAACATGCTACATCATTCATAACACAACATGCTACATCATTCATAACAGGCACAACAGGCACAACATGCTACATCATTCATAACACAACATGCTACATCATTCATAACACAACATGCTACATCCTTCATAACAAACACAACATGCTACATCATTCATAACACAACATGCCGCATCATTCATAACACAACATGATACATCATTCATAACAAACACAACATGATACATCATTCATAACAAACACAACATGCTACATCATTCATAACAAACACAACATGCTACATCATTCATAACAAACACAACATGCTACATAATTCATAACAAACACAACATGCTACATCGTTCATAACAAACACAACATGATACATCATTCATAACAAACACAACATGCTACATCATTCATAACACAACATGCTACATCATTCACAACAAACACAACCCGCTATATTATTCATAACACAACATGCTACATCATTCATAACACAACATGCTACATCATTCATAACGCAACATGTTACATCATTCATAACACAACATGCTACATCATTCATAATACAACATGCTACATCATTCACAACACAACACGCTACATTATTCATAACACAACATGCTACATCATTCATAACGCAACATGTTACATCATTCATAACAGGCACAACATGCTACATCATTCATAATAAACACAACATGCTACATCATTCATAACACAACATGCTACATCATTCATAACACAACATGCTACATCATTCATAACGCAACATAATACATCATTCATAACGCAACATGTTACATCATTCATAACACAACATGCTACATCTTTCATAACACAACATGCTACATCATTCATAACGCAACAACCCGCTATATTATTCATAACACAACATGCTACATCATTCATAACACAACATGCTACATCATTCATAACGCAACATGTTACATCATTCATAACACATCATGCTACATCAGTCATAACAGGCACAACATGCTACATCATTCATAACAGGCACAACATGCTACATCATTCATAACACAACATGCTACATCGTTCATAACAAACACAACATGCTACATCATTCATAACACAACATGCTACATCATTCATAACAGGCACAACAGGCACAACATGCTACATCATTCATAACACAAGATGCTACATCATTCATAACAAACACAACATGCTACATAATTCATAACACAACATGCTACATCATTCATAATACAACATGCTACATCATTCATAACACAACATGCTACATCCTTCATAACAAACACAACATGCTACATCATTCATAACACAACATGCCGCATCATTCATAACACAACATGCTACATCGTTCATAACAAACACAACATGATACATCATTCATAACAAACACAACATGCTACATCATTCATAACACAACATGCTACATCATTCATAACACAACATGCTACATCATTCATAACACAACATGCTACATCATTCATAACGCAACATGTTACATCATTCATAACACAAAATGCTACATCTTTCATGACACAACATGCTACATCATTCAAAATGCAACATGTTACATCACTCATAACACAACATGCTACATAATTCATAACAGGCACAACATGCTACATCATTCATAACAGGCACAACATGCTACATCATTCATAACACAACATGCTACATCATTCATAACAGGCACAACAGGCACAACATGCTACATCATTCAGAACACAACATGCTACATCATTCATAACAAACACAACATGCTACATAATTCATAACACAACATGCTACATCATTCATAACACAACATGCTACATCATTCATAACACAACATGCTACATCCTTCATAACAAACACAACATGGTACATCATTCATAACACAACATGCCGCATCATTCATAACACAACATGCTACATCATTCATAACAAACACAACATGATACATCATTCATAACAAACACAACATGCTACATCATTCATAACAAACACAACATGCTACATCATTCATAACAAACACAACATGCTACATAATTCATAACAAACACAACATGCTACATCGTTCATAACAAACACAACATGATACATCATTCATAACACAACATGCTACATCATTCATAACACAACATGCTACATCATTCATAACACAACATGCTACATCCTTCATAACAAACACAACATGGTACATCATTCATAACACAACATGCCGCATCATTCATAACACAACATGCTACATCATTCATAACAAACACAACATGATACATCATTCATAACAAACACAACATACTACATCATTGATAACAAACACAACATGCTACATCATTCATAACAAACACAACATGCTACATAATTCATAACAAACACAACATGCTACATCGTTCATAACAAACACAACATGATACATCATTCATAACACAACATGCTACATCCTTCATAACAAACACAACATGGTACATCATTCATAACACAACATGCCGCATCATTCATAACACAACATGCTACATCATTCATAACAAACACAACATGATACATCATTCATAACAAACACAACATACTACATCATTGATAACAAACACAACATGCTACATCGTTCATAACAAACACAACATGCTACATCATTCATAACACAACATGCTACATCATTCACAACACAACATGCTACATCATTCACAACAAACACAACCCGCTATATTATTCATAACACAACATGCTACATCATTCATAACACAACATGCTACATCATTCATAACGCAACATGTTACATCATTCATAACACAACATGCTACATCATTCATAATACAACATGCTACATCATTCACAACACAACACGCTACATTATTCATAACACAACATGCTACATCATTCATAACGCAACATGTTACATCATTCATAACAGGCACAACATGCTACATCATTCATAATAAACACAACATGCTACATCATTCATAACACAACATGCTACATCATTCATAACGCAAAATAATACATCATTCATAACGCAACATGTTACATCATTCATAACACAACATGCTACATCTTTCATAACACAACATGCTACATCATTCATAACGCAACATGTTACATCATTCATAACACAACATGCTACATCATTCATAACAGGCACAACATGCTACATCATTCATAACAGGCACAACATGCTACATCATTCATAACACAACATGCTACATCGTTCATAACAAACACAACATGCTACATCATTCATAACACAACATGCTACATCATTCATAACAGGCACAACAGGCACAACATGCTACATCATTCATAACACAACATGCTACATCATTCATAACAAACACAACATGCTACATAATTCATAACACAACATGCTACATCATTCATAACACAACATGCTACATCATTCATAACACAACATGCTACATCCTTCATAACAAACACAACATGCTACATCATTCATAACAAAACATGCCGCATCATTCATAACACAACATGATACATCATTCATAACAAACACAACATGATACATCATTCATAACAAACACAACATGCTACATCATTCATAACAAACACAACATGCTACATCATTCATAACAAACACAACATGCTACATCATTCATAACAAACACAACATGCTACATCGTTCATAACAAACACAACATGATACATCATTCATAACAAACACAACATGCTACATCATTCATAACACAACATGCTACATCATTCACAACACAACATGCTACATCATTCACAACAAACACAACCCGCTATATTATTCATAACACAACATGCTACATCATTCATAACACAACATGCTACATCATTCATAACGCAACATGTTACATCATTCATAACACAACATGCTACATCATTCATAATACAACATGCTACATCATTCACAACACAACACGCTACATTATTCATAACACAACATGCTACATCATTCATAACGCAACATGTTACATCATTCATAACAGGCACAACATGCTACATCATTCATAATAAACACAACATGCTACATCATTCATAACACAACATGCTACATCATTCATAACGCAAAATAATACATCATTCATAACGCAACATGTTACATCATTCATAACACAACATGCTACATCATTCATAACAGGCACAACATGCTACATCATTCATAACACAACATGCTACATCGTTCATAACAAACACAACATGCTACATCATTCATAACACAACATGCTACATCATTCATAACACAACATGCTACATCATTCATAACACAACATGCTACATCCTTCATAACAAACACAACATGGTACATCATTCATAACACAACATGCCGCATCATTCATAACACAACATGCTACATCATTCATAACAAACACAACATGATACATCATTCATAACAAACACAACATGCTACATCATTCATAACAAACACAACATGCTACATCATTCATAACAAACACAACATGCTACATAATTCATAACAAACACAACATGCTACATCGTTCATAACAAACACAACATGATACATAATTCATAACACAACATGCTACATCATTCATAACACAACATGCTACATCATTCATAACACAACATGCTACATCCTTCATAACAAACACAACATGGTACATCATTCATAACACAACATGCCGCATCATTCATAACACAACATGCTACATCATTCATAACAAACACAACATGATACATCATTCATAACAAACACAACATGCTACATAATTCATAACAAACACAACATGCTACACCATTCATAACAAACACAACATGCTACATCGTTCATAACAAACACAACATGATACATCATTCATAACAAACACAACATGCTACATCATTCATAACACAACATGCTACATCATTCACAACACAACATGCTACATCATTCACAACAAACACAACCCGCTATATTATTCATAACACAACATGCTACATCATTCATAACACAACATGCTACATCATTCATAACGCAACATGTTACATCATTCATAACACAACATGCTACATCATTCATAATACAACATGCTACATCATTCACAACACAACACGCTACATTATTCATAACACAACATGCTACATCATTCATAACGCAACATGTTACATCATTCATAACAGGCACAACATGCTACATCATTCATAATAAACACAACATGCTACATCATTCATAACACAACATGCTACATCATTCATAACGCAAAATAATACATCATTCATAACGCAACATGTTACATCATTCATAACACAACATGCTACATCTTTCATAACACAACATGCTACATCATTCATAACACAACATGCTACATCTTTCATAACACAACATGCTACATCATTCATAACGCAACATGTTACATCATTCATAACACAACATGTTACATCATTCATAACAGGCACAACATGCTACATCATTCATAACAGGCACAACATGCTACATCATTCATAACACAACATGCTACATCGTTCATAACAAACACAACATGCTACATCATTCATAACACAACATGCTACATCATTCATAACAGGCACAACAGGCACAACATGCTACATCATTCATAACACAACATGCTACATCATTCATAACACAACATGCTACATCCTTCATAACAAACACAACATGCTACATCATTCATAACACAACATGCCGCATCATTCATAACACAACATGATACATCATTCATAACAAACACAACATGATACATCATTCATAACAAACACAACATGCTACATCATTCATAACAAACACAACATGCTACATCATTCATAACAAACACAACAAGCTACATAATTCATAACAAACACAACATGCTACATCGTTCATAACAAACACAACATGATACATCATTCATAACAAACACAACATGCTACATCATTCATAACACAACATGCTACATCATTCACAACAAACACAACCCGCTATATTATTCATAACACAACATGCTACATCATTCATAACACAACATGCTACATCATTCATAACGCAACATGTTACATCATTCATAACACAACATGCTACATCATTCATAATACAACATGCTACATCATTCACAACACAACACGCTACATTATTCATAACACAACATGCTACATCATTCATAACGCAACATGTTACATCATTCATAACAGGCACAACATGCTACATCATTCATAATAAACACAACATGCTACATCATTCATAACACAACATGCTACATCATTCATAACACAACATGCTACATCATTCATAACGCAACATAATACATCATTCATAACGCAACATGTTACATCATTCATAACACAACATGCTACATCTTTCATAACACAACATGCTACATCATTCATAACGCAACAACCCGCTATATTATTCATAACACAACATGCTACATCATTCATAACACAACGTGCTACATCATTCATAACGCAACATGTTACATCATTCATAACACATCATGCTACATCAGTCATAACAGGCACAACATGCTACATCATTCATAACAGGCACAACATGCTACATCATTCATAACACAACATGCTACATCGTTCATAACAAACACAACATGCTACATCATTCATAACACAACATGCTACATCATTCATAACAGGCACAACAGGCACAACATGCTACATCATTCATAACACAAGATGCTACATCATTCATAACAAACACAACATGCTACATAATTCATAACACAACATGCTACATCATTCATAATACAACATGCTACATCATTCATAACACAACATGCTACATCCTTCATAACAAACACAACATGCTACATCATTCATAACACAACATGCCGCATCATTCATAACACAACATGCTACATCGTTCATAACAAACACAACATGATACATCATTCATAACAAACACAACATGCTACATCATTCATAACACAACATGCTACATCATTCATAACACAACATGCTACATCATTCATAACACAACATGCTACATCATTCATAACGCAACATGTTACATCATTCATAACACAAAATGCTACATCTTTCATGACACAACATGCTACATCATTCAAAATGCAACATGTTACATCATTCATAACACAACATGCTACATAATTCATAACAGGCACAACATGCTACATCATTCATAACAGGCACAACATGCTACATCATTCATAACACAACATGCTACATCATTCATAACAGGCACAACAGGCACAACATGCTACATCATTCAGAACACAACATGCTACATCATTCATAACAAACACAACATGCTACATAATTCATAACACAACATGCTACATCATTCATAACACAACATGCTACATCATTCATAACACAACATGCTACATCCTTCATAACAAACACAACATGGTACATCATTCATAACACAACATGCCGCATCATTCATAACACAACATGCTACATCATTCATAACAAACACAACATGATACATCATTCATAACAAACACAACATGCTACATCATTCATAACAAACACAACATGCTACATCATTCATAACAAACACAACATGCTACATAATTCATAACAAACACAACATGCTACATCGTTCATAACAAACACAACATGATACATCATTCATAACACAACATGCTACATCATTCATAACACAACATGCTACATCATTCATAACACAACATGCTACATCCTTCATAACAAACACAACATGGTACATCATTCATAACACAACATGCCGCATCATTCATAACACAACATGCTACATCATTCATAACAAACACAACATGATACATCATTCATAACAAACACAACATACTACATCATTGATAACAAACACAACATGCTACATCATTCATAACAAACACAACATGCTACATAATTCATAACAAACACAACATGCTACATCGTTCATAACAAACACAACATGATACATCATTCATAACACAACATGCTACATCCTTCATAACAAACACAACATGGTACATCATTCATAACACAACATGCCGCATCATTCATAACACAACATGCTACATCATTCATAACAAACACAACATGATACATCATTCATAACAAACACAACATACTACATCATTGATAACAAACACAACATGCTACATCGTTCATAACAAACACAACATGCTACATCATTCATAACACAACATGCTACATCATTCACAACACAACATGCTACATCATTCACAACAAACACAACCCGCTATATTATTCATAACACAACATGCTACATCATTCATAACACAACATGCTACATCATTCATAACGCAACATGTTACATCATTCATAACACAACATGCTACATCATTCATAATACAACATGCTACATCATTCACAACACAACACGCTACATTATTCATAACACAACATGCTACATCATTCATAACGCAACATGTTACATCATTCATAACAGGCACAACATGCTACATCATTCATAATAAACACAACATGCTACATCATTCATAACACAACATGCTACATCATTCATAACGCAAAATAATACATCATTCATAACGCAACATGTTACATCATTCATAACACAACATGCTACATCTTTCATAACACAACATGCTACATCATTCATAACGCAACATGTTACATCATTCATAACACAACATGCTACATCATTCATAACAGGCACAACATGCTACATCATTCATAACAGGCACAACATGCTACATCATTCATAACACAACATGCTACATCGTTCATAACAAACACAACATGCTACATCATTCATAACACAACATGCTACATCATTCATAACAGGCACAACAGGCACAACATGCTACATCATTCATAACACAACATGCTACATCATTCATAACAAACACAACATGCTACATAATTCATAACACAACATGCTACATCATTCATAACACAACATGCTACATCATTCATAACACAACATGCTACATCCTTCATAACAAACACAACATGCTACATCATTCATAACAAAACATGCCGCATCATTCATAACACAACATGATACATCATTCATAACAAACACAACATGATACATCATTCATAACAAACACAACATGCTACATCATTCATAACAAACACAACATGCTACATCATTCATAACAAACACAACATGCTACATAATTCATAACAAACACAACATGCAACATCGTTCATAACAAACACAACATGATACATCATTCATAACAAACACAACATGCTACATCATTCATAACACAACATGCTACATCATTCACAACACAACATGCTACATCATTCACAACAAACACAACCCGCTATATTATTCATAACACAACATGCTACATCATTCATAACACAACATGCTACATCATTCATAACGCAACATGTTACATCATTCATAACACAACATGCTACATCATTCATAATACAACATGCTACATCATTCACAACACAACACGCTACATTATTCATAACACAACATGCTACATCATTCATAACGCAACATGTTACATCATTCATAACAGGCACAACATGCTACATCATTCATAATAAACACAACATGCTACATCATTCATAACACAACATGCTACATCATTCATAACGCAAAATAATACATCATTCATAACGCAACATGTTACATCATTCATAACACAACATGCTACATCTTTCATATCACAACATGCTACATCATTCATAACGCAACATGTTACATCATTCATAACACAACATGCTACATCATTCATAACAGGCACAACATGCTACATCATTCATAACAGGCACAACATGCTACATCATTCATAACACAACATGCTACATCGTTCATAACAAACACAACATGCTACATCATTCATAACACAACATGCTACATCATTCATAACACAACATGCTACATCATTCATAACACAACATGCTACATCCTTCATAACAAACACAACATGGTACATCATTCATAACACAACATGCCGCATCATTCATAACACAACATGCTACATCATTCATAACAAACACAACATGATACATCATTCATAACAAACACAACATGCTACATCATTCATAACAAACACAACATGCTACATCATTCATAACAAACACAACATGCTACATAATTCATAACAAACACAACATGCTACATCGTTCATAACAAACACAACATGATACATAATTCATAACACAACATGCTACATCATTCATAACACAACATGCTACATCATTCATAGCACAACATGCTACATCCTTCATAACAAACACAACATGGTACATCATTCATAACACAACATGCCGCATCATTCATAACACAACATGCTACATCATTCATAACAAACACAACATGATACATCATTCATAACAAACACAACATGCTACATAATTCATAACAAACACAACATGCTACACCATTCATAACAAACACAACATGCTACATCGTTCATAACAAACACAACATGATACATCATTCATAACAAACACAACATGCTACATCATTCATAACACAACATGCTACATCATTCACAACACAACATGCTACATCATTCACAACAAACACAACCCGCTATATTATTCATAACACAACATGCTACATCATTCATAACACAACATGCTACATCATTCATAACGCAACATGTTACATCATTCATAACACAACATGCTACATCATTCATAATACAACATGCTACATCATTCACAACACAACACGCTACATTATTCATAACACAACATGCTACATCATTCATAACGCAACATGTTACATCATTCATAACAGGCACAACATGCTACATCATTCATAATAAACACAACATGCTACATCATTCATAACACAACATGCTACATCATTCATAACGCAAAATAATACATCATTCATAACGCAACATGTTACATCATTCATAACACAACATGCTACATCTTTCATAACACAACATGCTACATCATTCATAACGCAACATGTTACATCATTCATAACACAACATGTTACATCATTCATAACAGGCACAACATGCTACATCATTCATAACAGGCACAACATGCTACATCATTCATAACACAACATGCTACATCGTTCATAACAAACACAACATGCTACATCATTCATAACACAACATGCTACATCATTCATAACAGGCACAACAGGCACAACATGCTACATCATTCATAACACAACATGCTACATCATTCATAACACAACATGCTACATCCTTCATAACAAACACAACATGCTACATCATTCATAACACAACATGCCGCATCATTCATAACACAACATGATACATCATTCATAACAAACACAACATGATACATCATTCATAACAAACACAACATGCTACATCATTCATAACAAACACAACATGCTACATCATTCATAACAAACACAACATGCTACATAATTCATAACAAACACAACATGCTACATCGTTCATAACAAACACAACATGATACATCATTCATAACAAACACAACATGCTACATCATTCATAACACAACATGCTACATCATTCACAACAAACACAACCCGCTATATTATTCATAACACAACATGCTACATCATTCATAACACAACATGCTACATCATTCATAACGCAACATGTTACATCATTCATAACACAACTTGCTACATCATTCATAATACAACATGCTACATCATTCACAACACAACACGCTACATTATTCATAACACAACATGCTACATCATTCATAACGCAACATGTTACATCATTCATAACAGGCACAACATGCTACATCATTCATAATAAACACAACATGCTACATCATTCATAACACAACATGCTACATCATTCATAACACAACATGCTACATCATTCATAACGCAACATAATACATCATTCATAACGCAACATGTTACATCATTCATAACACAACATGCTACATCTTTCATAACACAACATGCTACATCATTCATAACGCAACAACCCGCTATATTATTCATAACACAACATGCTACATCATTCATAACACAACATGCTACATCATTCATAACGCAACATGTTACATCATTCATAACACATCATGCTACATCAGTCATAACAGGCACAACATGCTACATCATTCATAACAGGCACAACATGCTACATCATTCATAACACAACATGCTACATCGTTCATAACAAACACAACATGCTACATCATTCATAACACAACATGCTACATCATTCATAACAGGCACAACAGGCACAACATGCTACATCATTCATAACACAAGATGCTACATCATTCATAACAAACACAACATGCTACATAATTCATAACACAACATGCTACATCATTCATAATACAACATGCTACATCATTCATAACACAACATGCTACATCCTTCATAACAAACACAACATGCTACATCATTCATAACACAACATGCCGCATCATTCATAACACAACATGCTACATCGTTCATAACAAACACAACATGATACATCATTCATAACAAACACAACATGCTACATCATTCATAACACAACATGCTACATCATTCATAACACAACATGCTACATCATTCATAACACAACATGCTACATCATTCATAACGCAACATGTTACATCATTCATAACACAAAATGCTACATCTTTCATGACACAACATGCTACATCATTCAAAATGCAACATGTTACATCATTCATAACACAACATGCTACATAATTCATAACAGGCACAACATGCTACATCATTCATAACAGGCACAACATGCTACATCATTCATAACACAACATGCTACATCATTCATAACAGGCACAACAGGCACAACATGCTACATCATTCAGAACACAACATGCTACATCATTCATAACAAACACAACATGCTACATAATTCATAACACAACATGCTACATCATTCATAACACAACATGCTACATCATTCATAACACAACATGCTACATCCTTCATAACAAACACAACATGGTACATCATTCATAACACAACATGCCGCATCATTCATAACACAACATGCTACATCATTCATAACAAACACAACATGATACATCATTCATAACAAACACAACATGCTACATCATTCATAACAAACACAACATGCTACATCATTCATAACAAACACAACATGCTACATAATTCATAACAAACACAACATGCTACATCGTTCATAACAAACACAACATGATACATCATTCATAACAAACACAACATGCTACATCATTCATAACACAACATGCTACATCATTCATAACACAACATGCTACATCCTTCATAACAAACACAACATGGTACATCATTCATAACACAACATGCCGCATCATTCATAACACAACATGCTACATCATTCATAACAAACACAACATGATACATCATTCATAACAAACACAACATACTACATCATTGATAACAAACACAACATGCTACATCATTCATAACAAACACAACATGCTACATAATTCATAACAAACACAACATGCTACATCGTTCATAACAAACACAACATGATACATCATTCATAACAAACACAACATGCTACATCATTCATAACACAACATGCTACATCATTCACAACACAACATGCTACATCATTCACAACAAACACAACCCGCTATATTATTCATAACACAACATGCTACATCATTCATAACACAACATGCTACATCATTCATAACGCAACATGTTACATCATTCATAACACAACATGCTACATCATTCATAATACAACATGCTACATCATTCACAACACAACACGCTACATTATTCATAACACAACATGCTACATCATTCATAACGCAACATGTTACATCATTCATAACAGGCACAACATGCTACATCATTCATAATAAACACAACATGCTACATCATTCATAACACAACATGCTACATCATTCATAACGCAAAATAATACATCATTCATAACGCAACATGTTACATCATTCATAACACAACATGCTACATCTTTCATAACACAACATGCTACATCATTCATAACGCAACATGTTACATCATTCATAACACAACATGCTACATCATTCATAACAGGCACAACATGCTACATCATTCATAACAGGCACAACATGCTACATCATTCATAACACAACATGCTACATCGTTCATAACAAACACAACATGCTACATCATTCATAACACAACATGCTACATCATTCATAACAGGCACAACAGGCACAACATGCTACATCATTCATAACACAACATGCTACATCATTCATAACAAACACAACATGCTACATAATTCATAACACAACATGCTACATCATTCATAACACAACATGCTACATCATTCATAACACAACATGCTACATCCTTCATAACAAACACAACATGCTACATCATTCATAACAAACACAACATGATACATCATTCATAACAAACACAACATGCTACATCATTCATAACAAACACAACATGCTACATCATTCATAACAAACACAACATGCTACATAATTCATAACAAACACAACATGCAACATCGTTCATAACAAACACAACATGATACATCATTCATAACAAACACAACATGCTACATCATTCATAACACAACATGCTACATCATTCACAACACAACATGCTACATCATTCACAACAAACACAACCCGCTATATTATTCATAACACAACATGCTACATCATTCATAACACAACATGCTACATCATTCACAACGCAACATGTTACATCATTCATAACACAACATGCTACATCATTCATAATACAACATGCTACATCATTCACAACACAACACGCTACATTATTCATAACACAACATGCTACATCATTCATAACGCAACATGTTACATCATTCATAACAGGCACAACATGCTACATCATTCATAATAAACACAACATGCTACATCATTCATAACACAACATGCTACATCATTCATAACGCAAAATAATACATCATTCATAACGCAACATGTTACATCATTCATAACACAACATGCTACATCTTTCATAACACAACATGCTACATCATTCATAACGCAACATGTTACATCATTCATAACGCAACATGTTACATCATTCATAACACAACATGCTACATCATTCATAACAGGCACAACATGCTACATCATTCATAACAGGCACAACATGCTACATCATTCATAACACAACATGCTACATCGTTCATAACAAACACAACATGCTACATCATTCATAACACAACATGCTACATCATTCATAACAGGCACAACAGGCACAACATGCTACATCATTCATAACACAACATGCTACATCATTCATAACAAACACAACATGCTACATAATTCATAACACAACATGCTACATCATTCATAACACAACATGCTACATCATTCATAACACAACATGCTACATCCTTCATAACAAACACAACATGCTACATCATTCATAACAAAACATGCCGCATCATTCATAACACAACATGATACATCATTCATAACAAACACAACATGATACATCATTCATAACAAACACAACATTCTACATCATTCATAACAAACACAACATGCTACATCATTCATAACAAACACAACATGCTACATAATTCATAACAAACACAACATGCTACATCGTTCATAACAAACACAACATGATACATCATTCATAACAAACACAACATGCTACATCATTCATAACACAACATGCTACATCATTCACAACAAACACAACCCGCTATATTATTCATAACACAACATGCTACATCATTCATAACACAACATGCTACATCATTCATAACGCAACATGTTACATCATTCATAACACAACATGCTACATCATTCATAATACAACATGCTACATCATTCACAACACAACACGGTACATTATTCATAACACAACATGCTACATCATTCATAACGCAACATGTTACATCATTCATAACAGGCACAACATGCTACATCATTCATAATAAACACAACATGCTACATCATTCATAACACAACATGCTACATCATTCATAACGCAAAATAATACATCATTCATAACGCAACATGTTACATCATTCATAACACAACATGCTACATCTTTCATAACACAACATGCTACATCATTCATAACGCAACATGTTACATCATTCATAACACAACATGCTACATCATTCATAACAGGCACAACATGCTACATCATTCATAACAGGCACAACATGCTACATCATTCATAACACAACATGCTACATCGTTCATAACAAACACAACATGCTACATCATTCATAACACAACATGCTACATCATTCATAACAGGCACAACAGGCACAACATGCTACATCATTCATAACACAACATGCTACATCATTCATAACAAACACAACATGCTACATAATTCATAACACAACATGCTACATCATTCATAACACAACATGCTACATCATTCATAACACAACATGCTACATCGTTCATAACAAACACAACATGCTACATCATTCATAACAAAACATGCCGCATCATTCATAACACAACATGATACATCATTCATAACAAACACAACATGATACATCATTCATAACAAACACAACATGCTACATCATTCATAACAAACACAACATGCTACATCATTCATAACAAACACAACATGCTACATAATTCATAACAAACACAACATGCTACATCGTTCATAACAAACACAACATGATACATCATTCATAACAAACACAACATGCTACATCATTCATAACACAACATGCTACATCATTCACAACAAACACAACCCGCTATATTATTCATAACACAACATGCTACATCATTCATAACACAACATGCTACATCATTCATAACGCAACATGTTACATCATTCATAACACAACATGCTACATCATTCATAATACAACATGCTACATCATTCACAACACAACACGCTACATTATTCATAACACAACATGCTACATCATTCATAACGCAACATGTTACATCATTCATAACAGGCACAACATGCTACATCATTCATAATAAACACAACATGCTACATCATTCATAACGCAACATAATACATCATTCATAACGCAACATGTTACATCATTCATAACACAACATGCTACATCTTTCATAACACAACATGCTACATCATTCATAACGCAACAACCCGCTATATTATTCATAACACAACATGCTACATCATTCATAACACAACATGCTACATCATTCATAACGCAACATGCTACATCTTTCATAACACAACATGCTACATCATTCATAACGCAACATGTTACATCATTCATAACACATCATGCTACATCATTCATAACAGGCACAACATGCTACATCATTCATAACAGGCACAACAGGCACAACATGCTACATCATTCATAACACAACATGCTACATCATTCATAACAAACACAACATGCTACATAATTCATAACACAACATGCTACATCATTCATAATACAACATGCTACATCATTCATAACACAACATGCTACATCCTTCATAACAAACACAACATGCTACATCATTCATAACACAACATGCCGCATCATTCATAACACAACATGCTACATCGTTCATAACAAACACAACATGATACATCATTCATAACAAACACAACATGCTACATCATTCATAACACAACATGCTACATCATTCATAACACAACATGCTACATCATTCATAACACAACATGCTACATCATTCATAACACAACATTCCGCATCATTCATAACACAACATGCTACATCATTCATAACAAACACAACATGATACATCATTCATAACAAACACAACATGCTACATCATTCATAACAAAAACAACATGCTACATCATTCATAACAAACACAACATTCTACATAATTCATAACAAACACAACATGCTACATCGTTCATAACAAACACAACATGATACATCATTCATAACAAACACAACATGCTACATCATTCATAACAAACACAACATGCTACATAATTCATAACACAACATGCTACATCATTCATAACACAACATGCTACATCATTCATAACACAACATGCTACATCCTTCATAACAAACACAACATGCTACATCATTCATAACAAACACAACATGCTACATCATTCATAACAAACACAACATGCTACATCATTCATAACAAACACAACCCGCTATATTATTCATAACACAACATGCTACATCATTCATAACACATCATGCTACATCATTCATAACGCAACATGTTACATCATTCATAACACAACATGCTACATCATTCATAATACAACATGCTACATCATTCACAACACAACATGCTACATCATTCATAATAAATACAACATGCTACATCATTCATAACAGGCACAACATGCTACATCATTCATAACAGGCACAACATGCTACATCATTCATAACACAACATGCTACATCGTTCATAACAAACACAACATGCTACATCATTCATAACACAACATGCTACATCATTCATAACAGGCACAACAGGCACAACATGCTACATCATTCATAACACAACATGCTACATCATTCATAACAAACACAACATGCTACATAATTCATAACACAACATGCTACATCATTCATAACACAACATGCTACATCATTCATAACACAACATGCTACATCCTTCATAACAAACACAACATGCTACATCATTCATAACAAAACATGCCGCATCATTCATAACACAACATGATACATCATTCATAACAAACACAACATGATACATCATTCATAACAAACACAACATGCTACATCATTCATAACAAACACAACATGCTACATCATTCATAACAAACACAACATGCTACATAATTCATAACAAACACAACATGCTACATCGTTCATAACAAACACAACATGATACATCATTCATAACAAACACAACATGCTACATCATTCATAACACAACATGCTACATCATTCACAACAAACACAACCCGCTATATTATTCATAACACAACATGCTACATCATTCATAACACAACATGCTACATCATTCATAACGCAACATGTTACATCATTCATAACACAACATGCTACATCATTCATAATACAACATGCTACATCATTCACAACACAACACGCTACATTATTCATAACACAACATGCTACATCATTCATAACGCAACATGTTACATCATTCATAACAGGCACAACATGCTACATCATTCATAATAAACACAACATGCTACATCATTCATAACGCAACATAATACATCATTCATAACGCAACATGTTACATCATTCATAACACAACATGCTACATCTTTCATAACACAACATGCTACATCATTCATAACGCAACAACCCGCTATATTATTCATAACACAACATGCTACATCATTCATAACACAACATGCTACATCATTCATAACGCAACATGCTACATCTTTCATAACACAACATGCTACATCATTCATAACGCAACATGTTACATCATTCATAACACATCATGCTACATCATTCATAACAGGCACAACATGCTACATCATTCATAACAGGCACAACAGGCACAACATGCTACATCATTCATAACACAACATGCTACATCATTCATAACAAACACAACATGCTACATAATTCATAACACAACATGCTACATCATTCATAATACAACATGCTACATCATTCATAACACAACATGCTACATCCTTCATAACAAACACAACATGCTACATCATTCATAACACAACATGCCGCATCATTCATAACACAACATGCTACATCGTTCATAACAAACACAACATGATACATCATTCATAACAAACACAACATGCTACATCATTCATAACACAACATGCTACATCATTCATAACACAACATGCTACATCATTCATAACACAACATGCTACATCATTCATAACACAACATGCCGCATCATTCATAACACAACATGCTACATCATTCATAACAAACACAACATGATACATCATTCATAACAAACACAACATGCTACATCATTCATAACAAAAACAACATGCTACATCATTCATAACAAACACAACATTCTACATAATTCATAACAAACACAACATGCTACATCGTTCAAAACAAACACAACATGATACATCATTCATAACAAACACAACATGCTACATCATTCATAACAAACACAACATGCTACATAATTCATAACACAACATGCTACATCATTCATAACACAACATGCTACATCATTCATAACACAACATGCTACATCCTTCATAACAAACACAACATGCTACATCATTCATAACAAACACAACATGCTACATCATTCATAACAAACACAACATGCTACATCATTCATAACAAACACAACCCGCTATATTATTCATAACACAACATGCTACATCATTCATAACACATCATGCTACATCATTCATAACGCAACATGTTACATCATTCATAACACAACATGCTACATCATTCATAATACAACATGCTACATCATTCACAACACAACATGCTACATCATTCATAATAAACACAACATGCTACATCATTCATAACACAACATGCTACATCTTTCATAACACAACATGCTACATCATTCATAACGCAACATGTTACATCATTCATAACACAACATGCTACATCATTCATAACAGGCACAACATGCTACATCATTCATAACAGGCACAACATGCTACATCATTCATAACACAACATGCTACATCGTTCATAACAAACACAACATGCTACATCATTCATAACACAACATGCTACATCATTCATAACAGGCACAACAGGCACAACATGCTACATCATTCATAACACAACATGCTACATCATTCATAACAAACACAACATGCTACATCATTCATAACGCAACATGTTACATCATTCATAACACAACATGCTACATCCTTCATAACAAACACAACATGCTACATCATTCATAACACAACATGCCGCATCATTCATAACACAACATGCTACATCATTCATAACAAACACAACATGATACATCATTCATAACAAACACAACATGCTACATCATTCATAACAAACACAACATGCTACATCATTTATAACACAACATGCTACATCATTCATAACACAACATGCTACATCACTCATAACACAACATGCTACATCATTCATAACAAACACAATATGCTACATCATTTATAACACAACATGCTACATCATTCATAACACAACATACTACATCATTCATAACACAACATGCTACATCATTCATAACACAACATGCTACATCATTCATAACACAACATGCCACATCATTCATAACACAACAAGCTACATCATTCATAACAAACACAACATGCTACATCATTCATAACAAACACAACATGCTACATCATTCATAATTAACACAACATGCTACATCATTCATAACACAACATGCTACATCATTAATAACGCAACATGCTACATCATTCTTAACGCAACATAATACATCATTCATACCACAACATGCTACATCATTCATAACACAAAATGCTACATCATTCATAACACAACATGCTACATCATTCACAACAAACACAACCCACTATATTATTCATAACACAACATGCTACATCATTCATAACACAACATGCTACATCATTCATAACGCAACATGTTACATCATTCATAACACAACATGCTACATCATTCATAATACAACATGCTACATCATTCACAACACAACACGCTACATTATTCATAACACAACATGCTACATCATTCATAACGCAACATGTTACATCATTCATAACACAACATGCTACATCATTCATAACACAACATGCTACATCATTCAGAACACAACATGCTACATCATTCATAACACAACATGCTACATCCTTCATAACAAACACAACATGCTACATCATTCATAACACAACATGCCACATCATCCGTAACACAACATGCTACATCATTCATTCACAACACAACATGCTACATCATTCATAACAAACACAACATGCTACATCATTCATAACAAACACAACATGCTACATCATTTATAACACAACATGCTACATCATTCATAACACAACATGCTACATCATTCATAACACAACATGCTACATCATTCATAACACAACATGCTACATCATTCATAACGCAACATAATACATCATTCATAACGCAACATGTTACATCATTCATAACACAACATGCTACATCATTCATAACAGGCACAACATGCTACATCATTCATAACAGGCACAACATGCTACATCATTCATAACACAACATGCTACATCGTTCATAACAAACACAACATGCTACATCATTCATAACACAACATGCTACATCATTCATAACAGGCACAACATGCTACATCATTCATAACACAACATGCTACATCATTCATAACAAACACAACATGCTACATAATTCATAACACAACATGCTACATCATTCAGAACACAACATGCTACATCATTCATAACACAACATGCTACATCCTTCATAACAAACACAACATGCTACATCATTCATAACACAACATGCCACATCATCCGTAACACAACATGCTACATCATTCATAACAAACACAACATGCTACATCATTCATAACAAACACAACATGCTACATCATTCATAACAAACACAACATGCTACATCATTTATAACACAACATGCTACATCATTCATAACACAACATGCTACATCACTCATAACACAACATGCTACATCATTCATAACGCAACATGTTACATCATTCATAACACAACATGCTACATCATTCATAACAGGCACAACATGCTACATCATTCATAACAGGCACAACATGCTACATCATTCATAACACAACATGCTACATCGTTCATAACAAACACAACATGCTACATCATTCATAACACAACATGCTACATCATTCATAACAGGCACAACAGGCACAACATGCTACATCATTCATAACACAACATGCTACATCATTCATAACAAACACAACATGCTACATCATTCATAACGCAACATGTTACATCATTCATAACACAACATGCTACATCCTTCATAACAAACACAACATGCTACATCATTCATAACACAACATGCCGCATCATTCATAACACAACATGCTACATCATTCATAATACAACATGCTACATCATTCACAACACAACACGCTACATTATTCATAACACAACATGCTACATCATTCATAACGCAACATGTTACATCATTCATAACAGGCACAACATGCTACATCATTCATAATAAACACAACATGCTACATCATTCATAACGCAACATAATACATCATTCATAACGCAACATGTTACATCATTCATAACACAACATGCTACATCTTTCAGAACACAACATGCTACATCATTCATAACGCAACAACCCGCTATATTATTCATAACACAACATGCTACATCATTCATAACACAACATGCTACATCATTCATAACGCAACATGCTACATCTTTCATAACACAACATGCTACATCATTCATAACGCAACATGTTACATCATTCATAACACATCATGCTACATCATTCATAACAGGCACAACATGCTACATCATTCATAACAGGCACAACAGGCACAACATGCTACATCATTCATAACACAACATGCTACATCATTCATAACAAACACAACATGCTACATAATTCATAACACAACATGCTACATCATTCATAATACAACATGCTACATCATTCATAACACAACATGCTACATCCTTCATAACAAACACAACATGCTACATCATTCATAACACAACATGCCGCATCATTCATAACACAACATGCTACATCGTTCATAACAAACACAACATGATACATCATTCATAACAAACACAACATGCTACATCATTCATAACACAACATGCTACATCATTCATAACACAACATGCTACATCATTCATAACACAACATGCTACATCATTCATAACACAACATGCCGCATCATTCATAACACAACATGCTACATCATTCATAACAAACACAACATGATACATCATTCATAACAAACACAACATGCTACATCATTCATAACAAAAACAACATGCTACATCATTCATAACAAACACAACATTCTACATAATTCATAACAAACACAACATGCTACATCGTTCAAAACAAACACAACATGATACATCATTCATAACAAACACAACATGCTACATCATTCATAACAAACACAACATGCTACATAATTCATAACACAACATGCTACATCATTCATAACACAACATGCTACATCATTCATAACACAACATGCTACATCCTTCATAACAAACACAACATGCTACATCATTCATAACAAACACAACATGCTACATCATTCATAACAAACACAACATGCTACATCATTCATAACAAACACAACCCGCTATATTATTCATAACACAACATGCTACATCATTCATAACACATCATGCTACATCATTCATAACGCAACATGTTACATCATTCATAACACAACATGCTACATCATTCATAATACAACATGCTACATCATTCACAACACAACATGCTACATCATTCATAATAAACACAACATGCTACATCATTCATAACACAACATGCTACATCTTTCATAACACAACATGCTACATCATTCATAACGCAACATGTTACATCATTCATAACACAACATGCTACATCATTCATAACAGGCACAACATGCTACATCATTCATAACAGGCACAACATGCTACATCATTCATAACACAACATGCTACATCGTTCATAACAAACACAACATGCTACATCATTCATAACACAACATGCTACATCATTCATAACAGGCACAACAGGCACAACATGCTACATCATTCATAACACAACATGCTACATCATTCATAACAAACACAACATGCTACATCATTCATAACGCAACATGTTACATCATTCATAACACAACATGCTACATCCTTCATAACAAACACAACATGCTACATCATTCATAACACAACATGCCGCATCATTCATAACACAACATGCTACATCATTCATAACAAACACAACATGATACATCATTCATAACAAACACAACATGCTACATCATTCATAACAAACACAACATGCTACATCATTTATAACACAACATGCTACATCATTCATAACACAACATGCTACATCACTCATAACACAACATGCTACATCATTCATAACAAACACAATATGCTACATCATTTATAACACAACATGCTACATCATTCATAACACAACATACTACATCATTCATAACACAACATGCTACATCATTCATAACACAACATGCTACATCATTCATAACACAACATGCCACATCATTCATAACACAACAAGCTACATCATTCATAACAAACACAACATGCTACATCATTCATAACAAACACAACATGCTACATCATTCATAATTAACACAACATGCTACATCATTCATAACACAACATGCTACATCATTAATAACGCAACATGCTACATCATTCTTAACGCAACATAATACATCATTCATACCACAACATGCTACATCATTCATAACACAAAATGCTACATCATTCATAACACAACATGCTACATCATTCACAACAAACACAACCCACTATATTATTCATAACACAACATGCTACATCATTCATAACACAACATGCTACATCATTCATAACGCAACATGTTACATCATTCATAACACAACATGCTACATCATTCATAATACAACATGCTACATCATTCACAACACAACACGCTACATTATTCATAACACAACATGCTACATCATTCATAACGCAACATGTTACATCATTCATAACACAACATGCTACATCATTCATAACACAACATGCTACATCATTCATAACACAACATGCTACATCATTCATAACACAACATGCTACATCATTCATAACGCAACATAATACATCATTCATAACGCAACATGTTACATCATTCATAACACAACATGCCACATCATTCATAACAGGCACAACATGCTACATCATTCATAACAGGCACAACATGCTACATCATTCATAACACAACATGCTACATCGTTCATAACAAACACAACATGCTACATCATTCATAACACAACATGCTACATCATTCATAACAGGCACAACATGCTACATCATTCATAACACAACATGCTACATCATTCATAACAAACACAACATGCTACATAATTCATAACACAACATGCTACATCATTCAGAACACAACATGCTACATCATTCATAACACAACATGCTACATCCTTCATAACAAACACAACATGCTACATCATTCATAACACAACATGCCACATCATCCGTAACACAACATGCTACATCATTCATTCACAACACAACATGCTACATCATTCATAACAAACACAACATGCTACATCATTCATAACAAACACAACATGCTACATCATTTATAACACAACATGCTACATCATTCATAACACAACATGCTACATCATTCATAACACAACATGCTACATCATTCATAACACAACATGCTACATCATTCATAACGCAACATAATACATCATTCATAACGCAACATGTTACATCATTCATAACACAACATGCTACATCATTCATAACACAACATGCTACATCATTCATAACACAACATGCTACATCATTCATAACACAACATGCTACATCATTCATAACGCAACATAATACATCATTCATAACGCAACATGTTACATCATTCATAACACAACATGCTACATCATTCATAACAGGCACAACATGCTACATCATTCATAACAGGCACAACATGCTACATCATTCATAACACAACATGCTACATCGTTCATAACAAACACAACATGCTACATCATTCATAACACAACATGCTACATCATTCATAACAGGCACAACATGCTACATCATTCATAACACAACATGCTACATCATTCATAACAAACACAACATGCTACATAATTCATAACACAACATGCTACATCATTCAGAACACAACATGCTACATCATTCATAACACAACATGCTACATCCTTCATAACAAACACAACATGCTACATCATTCATAACACAACATGCCACATCATCCGTAACACAACATGCTACATCATTCATAACAAACACAACATGCTACATCATTCATAACAAACACAACATGCTACATCATTCATAACAAACACAACATGCTACATCATTTATAACACAACATGCTACATCATTCATAACACAACATGCTACATCACTCATAACACAACATGCTACATCATTCATAACGCAACATGTTACATCATTCATAACACAACATGCTACATCATTCATAACAGGCACAACATGCTACATCATTCATAACAGGCACAACATGCTACATCATTCATAACACAACATGCTACATCGTTCTTAACAAACACAACATGCTACATCATTCATAACACAACATGCTACATCATTCATAACAGGCACAACAGGCACAACATGCTACATCATTCATAACACAACATGCTACATCATTCATAACAAACACAACATGCTACATCATTCATAACGCAACATGTTACATCATTCATAACACAACATGCTACATCCTTCATAACAAACACAACATGCTACATCATTCATAACACAACATGCCGCATCATTCATAACACAACATGCTACATCATTCATAACAAACACAACATGATACATCATTCATAACAAACACAACATGCTACATCATTCATAACAAACACAACATGCTACATCATTTATAACACAACATGCTACATCATTCATAACACAACATGCTACATCACTCATAACACAACATGCTACATCATTCATAACAAACACAATATGCTACATCATTTATAACACAACATGCTACATCATTCATAACACAACATACTACATCATTCATAACACAACATGCTACATCATTCATAACACAACATGCTACATCATTCATAACACAACATGCCACATCATTCATAACACAACAAGCTACATCATTCATAACAAACACAACATGCTACATCATTCATAACAAACACAACATGCTACATCATTCATAATTAACACAACATGCTACATCATTCATAACACAACATGCTACATCATTAATAACGCAACATGCTACATCATTCTTAACGCAACATAATACATCATTCATACCACAACATGCTACATCATTCATAACACAACATGCTACATCATTCATAACACAACATGCTACATCATTCACAACAAACACAACCCACTATATTATTCATAACACAACATGCTACATCATTCATAACACAACATGCTACATCATTCATAACGCAACATGTTACATCATTCATAACACAACATGCTACATCATTCATAATACAACATGCTACATCATTCACAACACAACACGCTACATTATTCATAACACAACATGCTACATCATTCATAACGCAACATGTTACATCATTCATAACACAACATGCTACATCATTCATAACACAACATGCTACATCATTCATAACACAACATGCTACATCATTCATAACACAACATGCTACATCATTCATAACGCAACATAATACATCATTCATAACGCAACATGTTACATCATTCATAACACAACATGCTACATCATTCATAACACAACATGCTACATCATTCATAACACAACATGTTACATCATTCATAACACAACATGCTACATCATTCATAACGCAACATAATACATCATTCATAACGCAACATGTTACATCATTCATAACACAACATGCTACATCATTCATAACAGGCACAACATGCTACATCATTCATAACAGGCACAACATGCTACATCATTCATAACACAACATGCTACATCGTTCATAACAAACACAACATGCTACATCATTCATAACACAACATGCTACATCATTCATAACAGGCACAACATGCTACATCATTCATAACACAACATGCTACATCATTCATAACAAACACAACATGCTACATAATTCATAACACAACATGCTACATCATTCAGAACACAACATGCTACATCATTCATAACACAACATGCTACATCCTTCATAACAAACACAACATGCTACATCATTCATAACGCAACATGTTACATCATTCATAACACAACATGCTACATCATTCATAACACAACATGCTACATCATTCATAACACAACATGCTACATCATTCATAACGCAACATAATACATCATTCATAACGCAATATGTTACATCATTCATAACACAACATGCTACATCATTCATAACAGGCACAACATGCTACATCATTCATAACAGGCACAACATGCTACATCATTCATAACACAACATGCTACATCGTTCATAACAAACACAACATGCTACATCATTCATAACACAACATGCTACATCATTCATAACAGGCACAACATGCTACATCATTCATAACACAACATGCTACATCATTCATAACAAACACAACATGCTACATCATTCATAACACAACATGCTACATCATTCATAACACAACATGCTACATCATTCATAACACAACATGCTACATCCTTCATAACAAACACAACATGCTACATCATTCATAACACAACATGCCACATCATCCGTAACACAACATGCTACATCATTCATAACAAACACAACATGCTACATCATTCATAACAAACACAACATGCTACATCATTCATAACAAACACAACATGCTACATCATTTATAACACAACATGCTACATCATTCATAACACAACATGCTACATCATTCACAACAAACACAACCCACTATATTATTCATAACACAACATGCTACATCATTCATAACACAACATGCTACATCATTCATAACAAACACAACATGCTACATCATTCATAACACAACATGCTACATCATTCATAACACAACATGCTACATCATTCATAACACAACATGCTACATCATTCATAACAAACACAACATGCTACATCATTCATAACACAACATGCCGCATCATTCATAACACAACATGCTACATCATTCATAACAAACACAACATGATACATCATTCATAACAAACACAACATGCTACATCATTCATAACAAACACAACATGCTACATCATTTATAACACAACATGCTAAATCACTCATAACACAACATGCTACATCATTCATAACAAACACAATATGCTACATCATTTATAACACAACATGCTACATCATTCATAACACAACATACTACATCATTCATAACACAACATGCTACATCATTCATAACACAACATGCTACATCATTCATAACACAACATGCCACATCATTCATAACACAACAAGCTACATCATTCATAACAAACACAACATGCTACATCATTCATAACAAACACAACATGCTACATCATTCATAATTAACACAACATGCTACATCATTCATAACACAACATGCTACATCATTAATAACGCAACATGCTACATCATTCTTAACGCAACATAATACATCATTCATACCACAACATGCTACATCATTCATAACACAACATGCTACATCATTCATAACACAACATGCTACATCATTCACAACAAACACAACCCACTATATTATTCATAACACAACATGCTACATCATTCATAACACAACATGCTACATCATTCATAACACAACATGCTACATCATTCATAACACAACATGCTACATCATTCATAACAAACACAACATGCTACATCATTCATAACACAACATGCCACATCATCCGTAACACAACATGCTACATCATTCATAACAAACACAACATGCTACATCATTCATAACAAACACAACATGCTACATCATTCATAACAAACACAACATGCTACATCATTCATAACACAACATGCTACATCATTCATAACACAACATGCTACATCACTCATAACACAACATGCTACATCATTCATAACAAACACAATATGCTACATCATTTATAACACAACATGCTACATCATTCATAACACAACATACTACATCATTCATAACACAACATGCTACATCATTCATAACACAACATGCCACATCATTCATAACACAACATGCTACATCATTCATAACAAACACAACATGCTACATCATTCATAACAAACACAACATGCTACATCATTCATAATTAACACAACATGCTACATCATTCATAACACAACATGCTACATCATTAATAACGCAACATGCTACATCATTCATAACGCAACATAATGCATCATTCATACCACAACATGCTACATCATTCATAACACAACATGCTACATCATTCATAACACAACATGCTACATCATACACAACAAACACAACCCGCTATATTAGTCATAACACAACATGCTACATCATTCATAACACAACATGCTACATCATTCATAACGCAACATGTTACATCATTCATAACACAACATGCTACATCATTCATAATACAACATGCTACATCATTCACAACACAACACGCTACATTATTCATAACACAACATGCTACATCATTCATAACGCAACATGTTACATCATTCATAACAGGCACAATATGCTACATCATTCATAATAAACACAACATGCTACATCATTCATAACACAACATGCTACATCATTCATAACACAACATGCTACATCATTCATAACGCAACATAATACATCATTCATAACGCAACATGTTACATCATTCATAACACAACATGCTACATCTTTCATAACACAACATGCTACATCATTCATAACGCAACATGTTACATCATTCATAACACAACATGCTACATCATTCATAACAGGCACAACATGCTACATCATTCATAACAGGCACAACATGCTACATCATTCATAACAGGCACAACATGCTACATCATTCATAACACAAAATGCTACATCATTCATAACACAACATGCTACATCATTCATAACAGGCACAACATGCTACATCATTCATAACACAACATGCTACATCATTCATTACAAACACAACATGCTACATCATTCATAACACAACATGCTACATCATTCATAACACAACATGCTACATCCTTCATAACAAACACAACATGCTACATCATTCATAACACAACATGCCACATCATTCATAACACAACATGCTACATCATTCATAAGAAACACAACATGCTACATCATTCATAACAAACACAACATGCTACATCATTCATAACAAACACAACATGCTACATCATTCATAATTAACACAACATGCTACATCATTCATAACACAACATGCTACATCATTAATAACGCAACATGCTACATCATTCATAACGCAACATAATACATCATTCATACCACAACATGCTACATCATTCATAACACAACATGCTACATCATTCATAACACAACATGCTACATCATTCACAACAAACACAACCCACTATATTATTCATAACACAACATGCTACATCATTCATAACACAACATGCTACATCATTCATAACGCAACATGTTACATCATTCATAACACAACATGCTACATCATTCATAATACAACATGCTACATCATTCACAACACAACACGCTACATTATTCATAACACAACATGCTACATCATTCATAACGCAACATGTTACATCATTCATAACACAACATGCTACATCATTCATAACACAACATGCTACATCATTCATAATACAACATGCTACATCATTCACAACACAACACGCTACATTATTCATAACACAACACGCTACATTATTCATAACACAACATGCTACATCATTCATAACGCAACATGTTACATCATTCATAACAAACACAACATGCTACATCATTCATAATTAACACAACATGCTACATCATTCATAACACAACATGCTACATCATTAATAACGCAACATGCTACATCATTCATAACGCAACATAATACATCATTCATACCACAACATGCTACATCATTCATAACACAACATGCTACATCATTCATAACACAACATGCTACATCATTCACAACAAACACAACCCACTATATTATTCATAACACAACATGCTACATCATTCATAACACAACATGCTACATCATTCATAACGCAACATGTTACATCATTCATAACACAACATGCTACATCATTCATAATACAACATGCTACATCATTCACAACACAACACGCTACATTATTCATAACACAACATGCTACATCATTCATAACGCAACATGTTACATCATTCATAACACAACATGCTACATCATTCATAACACAACATGCTACATCATTCATAATACAACATGCTACATCATTCACAACACAACACGCTACATTATTCATAACACAACATGTTACATCATTCATAACGCAACATGCTACATCATTCATAATAAACACAACATGCTACATCATTCATATGTAACATACAGATACAGTGATCTGGACCTACCTCAGTCTGTACATTAGGGTTAGTGATACAGTGATCTGGCCCTACCTCAGTCTGTACATTAGGGTTAGTGATACAGTGATCTGGACCTACCTCAGTCTGTACATTAGGGTTAGTGATACAGTGATCTGGACCTACCTCAGTCTGTACATTAGGGTTAGTGATACAGTGATCTGGACCTACCTCAGTCTGTACATTAGGGTTAGTGATACAGTGATCTGGACCTACCTCAGTCTGTACATTAGGGTTAGTGATACAGTGATCTGGACCTACCTCAGTCTGTAAATTAGGGTTAGTGATACAGTGATCTGGACCTACCTCAGTCTGTACATTAGGGTTAGTGATACAGTGATCTGGACCTACCTCAGTCTGTACATTAGGGTTAGTGATACAGTGATCTGGACCTACCTCAGTCTGTACATTAGGGTTAGTGATACAGTGATCTGGACCTACCTCAGTCTGTACATTAGGGTTAGTGATACAGTGATCTGGACCTACCTCAGTCTGTACATTAGGGTTAGTGATACAGTGATATGGACCTACCTCAGTCTGTACATTAGGGTTAATGATACAGTGATCTGGACCAACCTCGGTCTGTACATTAGGGTTAGTGATGCAGTGATCTGGACCTACCTCAGTCTGTACATTAGGGTTAGTGATGCAGTGATCTGGACCTACCTCAGTCTGAACATTAGGGTTAGTGATACAGTGATCTGGACCTACCTCAGTCTGAACATTAGGGTTAGTGATACATTGATCTGGCCCTACCTCAGTCTGTACATTAGGGTTAGTGATGCAGTGATCTGGACCTACCTCAGTCTGTACATTAGGGTTAGTGATACAGTGATCTGGACCTACCTCAGTCTGTACATTAGGGTTAGTGATACAGTGATCTGGACCTACCTCAGTCTGTACATTAGGGTTAGTGATACAGTGATCTGGACCTACCTCAGTCTGTACATTAGGGTTAGTGATACAGTGATCTGGACCTACCTCAGTCTGTACATTAGGGTTAGTGATACAGTGATCTGGACCTACCTCAGTCTGTACATTATGGTTAGTGATACAGTGATCTGGACCTACCTCAGTCTGTACATTAGGGTTAGTGATACAGTGATCTGGACCTACCTCAGTCTGTACATTAGGGTTAGTGATACAGTGATCTGGACCTACCTCAGTCTGTACATTAGGGTTAGCGATACAGTGATCTGGACCTACCTCAGTCTGTACATTAGGGTTAGTAATACAGTGATCTGGACCTACCTCAGTCTGTACATTAGGGTTAGCGATACAGTGATCTGGACCTACCTCAGTCTGTACATTAGGGTTAGTGATACAGTGATCTGGACCTACCTCAGTCTGTACATTAGGGTTAGTTATAAAGTGATCTGGACCTACCTCAGTCTGTACATTAGGGTTAGTGATACAGTGATCTGGACCTACCTCAGTCTGTACATTAGGGTTAGTGATACAGTAATCTGGACCTACCTCAGTCTGTACATTAGGGTTAGTGATACAGTGATCTGGACCTACCTCAGTCTGTACATTAGGGTTAGTGATACAGTGATCAACTTTCCCAAGTTCTCTCACGTCACCCCGCTCCTCCGCTCTCTCCACTGGCTTCCAGTTGAAGCTCGCATCCGCTACAAGACCATGGTGCTTGCCTACGGAGCTGTGAGGGGAACGGCACCTCCGTACCTTCAGGCTCTGATCAGGCCCTACACCCAAACAAGGGCACAGCGTTCATCCACCTCTGGCCTGCTCGCCTCCCTACCTCTGAGGAAGTACAGTTCCCGCTCAGCCCAGTCAAAACTGTTCGCTGCTCTGGCACCCCAATGGTGGAACAAACTCCCTCACGACGCCAGGTCAGCGGAGTCAATCACCACCTTCCGGAGACACCTGAAACCCCACCTCTTTAAGGAATACCTAGGATAGGAGAAAGTAATCCTTCTAACCCCCCCCCCCCCCTTAAAAGAGTTAGATGCACTATTGTAAAGTGGTTGTTCCACTGGATATCATAAGGTGAATGCACCAATTTGTAAGTCGCTCTGGATAAGAGCGTCTGCTAAATGACTTAAATGTAAATGTAAATGTAAATCTGGACCTACCTCAGTCTGTACATTAGGGTTAGTGATACAGTGATCTGGAACCTACCTCAATCTGTACATTAGGGTTAGTGATACAGTGATCTGGACCTACCTCAGTCTGTACATTAGGGTTAGTGATACAGTGATATGGACCTACCTCAGTCTGTACATTAGGGTTAGTGATACAGTGATCAGGTCCTACCTCAGTCTGTACATTAGGGTTTGTGATACAGTGATCTGGACCTACCTCAGTCTGTACATTAGGGTTAGTGATACAGTGATCAGGTCCTACCTCAGTCTGTACATTAGGGTTAGTGATACAGTGATCTGGACCTACCTCAGTCTGTACATTAGGGTTAGTGATACAGTGATCTGGACCTACCTCAGTCTGTACATTAGGGTTAGTGATACAGTGATCTGGACCTACCTCAGTCTGTACATTAGGGTTAGTGATACAGTGATCTGGACCTACCTCAGTCTGTACATTAGGGTTAGTGATACAGTGATCTGGACCTACCTCAGTCTGTAAATTAGGGTTAGTGATACAGTGATCTGGACCTACCTCAGTCTGTACATTAGGGTTAGTGATACAGTGATCTGGACCTACCTCAGTCTGTACATTAGGGTTAGTGATACAGTGATCTGGACCTACCTCAGTCTGTACATTAGGGTTAGTGATACAGTGATCTGGACCTACCTCAGTCTGTACATTAGGGTTAGTGATACAGTGATATGGACCTACCTCAGTCTGTACATTAGGGTTAATGATACAGTGATCTGGACCAACCTCGGTCTGTACATTAGGGTTAGTGATGCAGTGATCTGGACCTACCTCAGTCTGTACATTAGGGTTAGTGATACAGTGATCTGGACCTACCTCAGTCTGAACATTAGGGTTAGTGATACATTGATCTGGCCCTACCTCAGTCTGTACATTAGGGTTAGTGATGCAGTGATCTGGACCTACCTCAGTCTGTACATTAGGGTTAGTGATACAGTGATCTGGACCTACCTCAGTCTGTACATTAGGGTTAGTGATACAGTGATCTGGACCTACCTCAGTCTGTACATTAGGGTTAGTGATACAGTGATCTGGACCTACCTCAGTCTGTACATTAGGGTTAGCGATACAGTGATCTGGACCTACCTCAGTCTGTACATTAGGGTTAGTAATACAGTGATCTGGACCTACCTCAGTCTGTACATTAGGGTTAGCGATACAGTGATCTGGACCTACCTCAGTCTGTACATTAGGGTTAGTGATACAGTGATCTGGACCTACCTCAGTCTGTACATTAGGGTTAGTTATAAAGTGATCTGGACCTACCTCAGTCTGTACATTAGGGTTAGTGATACAGTGATCTGGACCTACCTCAGTCTGTACATTAGGGTTAGTGATACAGTAATCTGGACCTACCTCAGTCTGTACATTAGGGTTAGTGATACAGTGATCTGGACCTACCTCAGTCTGTACATTAGGGTTAGTGATACAGTGATCTGGACCTACCTCAGTCTGTACATTAGGGTTAGTGATACAGTGATCTGGACCTACCTCAGTCTGTACATTAGGGTTAGTGATTCAGTGATCTTGACCTACCTCAGTCTGTACATTAGGGTTAGTGATACAGTGATCTGGACCTACCTCAGTCTGTATATTAGGGTTAGTGATACAGTGATCTGGACCTACCTCAGTCTGTACATTAGGGTAAGTGATACAGTGATCTGGACCTACCTCAATCTGTACATTAGGGTTAGTGATACAGTGATCTGGACCTACCTCAGTCTGTACATTAGGGTTAGTGATACAGTGATATGGACCTACCTCAGTCTGTACATTAGGGTTAGTGATACAGTGATCAGGTCCTACCTCAGTCTGTACATTAGGGTTTGTGATACAGTGATCTGGACCTACCTCAGTCTGTACATTAGGGTTAGTGATACAGTGATCAGGTCCTACCTCAGTCTGTACATTAGGGTTAGTGATACAGTGATCTGGACCTACCTCAGTCTGTACATTAGGGTTAGTGATACAGTGATCTGGACCTACCTCAGTCTGTACATTAGGGTTAGTGATACAGTGATGTGGACCTACCTCAGTCTGTACATTAGGGTTAGTGATACAGTGATCTGGACCTACCTCTCTGTACATTAGGGTTAGTGATACAGTGATCTGGACCTACCTCAGTCTGTACATTAGGGTTAGTGATACAGTGATCTGGACCTACCTCAGTCTGTACATTAGGGTTAGTGATACAGTGATCTGGACCTACCTCAGTCTGTACATTAGGGTTAGTGATACAGTGATCTGGACCTACCTCAGTCTGTACATTAGGGTTAGTGATACAGTGATTTGGACCTACCTCAGTCTGTACATTAGGGTTAGTGATACAGTGATCTGGACCTACCTCAGTCTGTACATTAGGGTTAGTGATACAGTGATATGGACCTACCTCAGTCTGTACATTAGGGTTAGTGATACAGTGATCTGGACCTACCTCAGTCTGTACATTAGGGTTAGTGATACAGTGATCTGGACCTACCTCAGTCTGTACATTAGGGTTAGTGATACAGTGATCTGGACCTACCTCAGTCTGTACATTATGGTTAGTGATACAGTGATCTGGACCTACCTCAGTCTGTACATTAGGGTTAGTGATACAGTGATCTGGACCTACCTCAGTCTGTACATTAGGGTTAGTGATACAGTGATCTGGACCTACCTCAGTCTGTACATTAGGGTTAGTGATACAGTGATCTGGACCTACCTCAGTCTGTACATTAGGGTTAGTGATACAGTGATCTGGACCTACCTCAGTCTGTACATTAGGGTTAGTGATACAGTGATCTGGACCTACCTCAGTCTGTACATTAGGGTTAGTGATACAGTGATCTGGACCTACCTCAGTCTGTACATTAGGGTTAGTGATACAGTGATTTGGACCTACCTCAGTCTGTACATTAGGGTTAGTGATACAGTGATCTGGACCTACCTCAGTCTGTACATTAGGGTTAGTGATACAGTGATATGGACCTTCCTCAGTCTGTACATTAGGGTTAGTTATAAAGTGATCTGGACCTACCTCAGTATGTACATTAGGGTTAGTGATACAGTGATCTGGACCTACCTCAGTCTGTACATTAGGGTTAGTGATACAGTGATATGGACCTACCTCAGTCTGTACATTAGGGTTAGTGATACAGTGATCTGGACCTACCTCAGTCTGTACATTAGGGTTAGTGATACAGTGATCTGGACCTACCTCAGTCTGTACATTAGAGTTAGTGATACAGTGATCTGGACCTACCTCAGTCTGTACATTAGGGTTAGTGATACAGTGATCTGGACCTACCTCAGTCTGTACATTAGGGTTAGTGATACAGTGATATGGACCTACCTCAGTCTGTACATTAGGGTTAGTGATACATTGATCTGGCCCTACCTCGGTCTGTACATTAGGGTTAGTGATGCAGTGATCTGGACCTACCTCAGTCTGTACATTAGGGTTAGTGATACAGTGATCTGGACCTACCTCAGTCTGTACATTAGGGTTAGTGATACAGTGATCTGGACCTACCTCAGTCTGTACATTAGGGTTAGTGATACAGTGATCTGGACCTACCTCAGTCTGTACATTAGGGTTAGTGATACAGTGATCTGGACCTACCTCAGTCTGTACATTATGGTTAGTGATACAGTGATCTGGACCTACCTCAGTCTGTACATTAGGGTTAGTGATACAGTGATCTGGACCTACCTCAGTCTGTACATTAGGGTTAGTGATACAGTGATCTGGACCTACCTCAGTCTGTACATTAGGGTTAGCGATACAGTGATCTGGACCTACCTCAGTCTGTACATTAGGGTTAGTAATACAGTGATCTGGACCTACCTCAGTCTGTACATTAGGGTTAGTGATACAGTGATCTGGACCTACCTCAGTCTGTACATTAGGGTTAGTGATACAGTGATCTGGACCTACCTCAGTCTGTACATTAGGGTTAGTTATAAAGTGATCTGGACCTACCTCAGTCTGTACATTAGGGTTAGTGATACAGTGATCTGGACCTACCTCAGTCTGTACATTAGGGTTAGTGATACAGTAATCTGGACCTACCTCAGTCTGTACATTAGGGTTAGTGATACAGTGATCTGGACCTACCTCAGTCTGTACATTAGGGATAGTGATACAGTGATCTGGACCTACCTCAGTCTGTACATTAGGGTTAGTGATACAGTGATCTGGACCTACCTCAGTCTGTACATTAGGGTTAGTGATACAGTGATCTGGACCTACCTCAGTCTGTACATTAGGGTTAGTGATACAGTGATCTGGACCTACCTCAGTCTGTATATTAGGGTTAGTGATACAGTGATCTGGACCTACCTCAGTCTGTACATTAGGGTTAGTGATACAGTGATCTGGACCTACCTCAATCTGTACATTAGGGTTAGTGATACAGTGATCTGGACCTACCTCAGTCTGTACATTAGGGTTAGTGATACAGTGATATGGACCTACCTCAGTCTGTACATTAGGGTTAGTGATACAGTGATCAGGTCCTACCTCAGTCTGTACATTAGGGTTTGTGATACAGTGATCTGGACCTACCTCAGTCTGTACATTAGGGTTAGTGATACAGTGATCAGGTCCTACCTCAGTCTGTACATTAGGGTTAGTGATACAGTGATCTGGACCTACCTCAGTCTGTACATTAGGGTTAGTGATACAGTGATCTGGACCTACCTCAGTCTGTACATTAGGGTTAGTGATACAGTGATCTGGACCTACCTCAGTCTGTACATTAGGGTTAGTGATACAGTGATCTGGACCTACCTCAGTCTGTACATTAGGGTTAGTGATACAGTGATCTGGACCTACCTCAGTCTGTACATTAGGGTTAGTGATACATTGATCTGGACCTACCTCAGTTTGTACATTAGGGTTAGTGATACAGTGATCTGGACCTACCTCAGTCTGTACATTAGGGTTAGTGATACAGTGATCTGGACCTACCTCAGTCTGTACATTAGGGTTAGTGATACAGTGATCTGGACCTACCTCAGTCTGTACATTAGGGTTAGTGATACAGTGATCTGGACCTACCTCAGTCTGTACATTAGGGTTAGTGATACAGTGATCTGGACCTACCTCAGTCTGTACATTACGTCCCTGGATCCAGATACAGCTCTACCTAAAGTACACAGATTTAATTTGTTAAAATGGCAATATGTAACTTTTTGAGTAACCCAACCAAATCCACATAGAAATGTGTTATAGATCTGTCATATTACTAAAAAGGCCAATCTAAGTAGCGGTAGATCTCTTCTTTGTGAGATATTTCTATGCTTCCCGTTCCTAAGTTTTGTTTTTGATGATCAATTATCTATTATTATATTAATGATTATCTACACTATACACAGTGCTTCATTTGTAAATCTGAACAAAAAGTGAGTTAATTATTTTTCATGCCTGAACGAAACATTCCAAAACAGAGAGGTGCCGGGTCCTGTTCCAGCAGGTATCTGCGTATCTAAACTAGACTATCTTACTTTGTCACAGAAACTGAAATTAGGTGAACTACTAGAGATTTACCAACCAGGAAATGGAGGAGAAATTTATGCATATTGCAACTTTAACTCTAAATGACTACTGATACAATAGGACCTGCCTGTATCTCTGTCTGTCTTCACTGCTGAGTAGACAGGGTCTGGAACAACCTTCTCTGAAAGAAACACATAAACAGGTATTGTTTAACAAACTATTGTTAAAACACGGTAAAAACATATTATTTACTCCAGAAAGATGATGGGAGTGTTGTTGGTCTCTCCCTTCTTCCTACCTCTCCTCCTGTTGTGGTGTCTCTTCTCTGTGTGGTTGATGTCAGCATAGGTCACATCACCTGGAACTAAACACAGGAGAGAGAGAGGATATTAACACAGACTGGACCAGATCCACCTGGAACTAAACACAGGAGAGAGAGAGGACGTTAACACAGACTGGACCAGATCCACCTGGAACTAAACAGAGGAGAGAGAGAGGATATTAACACAGACTGGACCAGATCCACCTGGAACTAAACACAGGAGAGAGAGAGGATATTAACACAGACTGGACCAGATCCACCTGGAACTAAACACAGGAGAGAGAGAGGATATTAATACAGACTGGACCAGATCCACCTGGAACTAAACAGAGGAGAGAGAGAGGATATTAACACAGACCGGACCAGATCCACCTGGAACTAAACACAGGAGAGAGAGAGGATATTAACACAGACTGGACCAGATCCACATGGAACTAAACACAGGAGAGAGAGAGGACGTTAACACAGACTGGACCAGATCCACCTGGAACTAAACACAGGAGAGATGATGTTAACACAGACTGGACCAGATCCACATGGAACTAAACACAGGAGAGAGAGAGGATATTAACACAGACTGGACCAGATCCACCTGGAACTAAACACAGGAGAGAGGATATTAACACAGACTGGACCAGATCCACCTGGAACTAAACACAGGAGAGAGAGAGGATATTAACACAGACTGGACCAGATCCACCTGGAACTAAACACAGGAGAGAGAGAGGATATTAACACAGACTGGACCAGATCCACCTGGAACTAAACACAGGAGAGAGAGAGGATATTAACACAGACTGAACCAGATCCACCTGGAACTAAACACAGGAGAGAGAGAGAGGATATTAACACAGACTGGACCAGATCCACCTGGAACTAAACACAGGAGAGAGAGAGGATATTAACACAGACTGGACCAGATCCACCTGGAACTAAACAAAGGAGAGAGAGAGGATATTAACACAGACTGGACCAGATCCACCTGGAACTAAACACAGGAGAGAGAGAGGATATTAACACAGACCGGACCAGATCCACCTGGAACTAAACACAGGAGAGAGAGAGGATATTAACACAGACTGGACCAGATCCACCTGGAACTAAACACAGGAGAGAGAGAGGATATTAACACAGACTGGTCCAGCTGTATGTTAGCTTGGTATACAGTATTACAGTACCTGTGGTGTTATAGTGTTATACAGTATTACAGTACCTGTGGTGTTATACAGTATTACAGTACCTGTGGTGTTATAGTGTTATACAGTATTACAGTACCTGTGGTGTTATAGTGTTATACAGTATTACAGTACCTGTGGTGTTATAGTATTATACAGTATTACAGTATCTGTGGTGTTATAGTGTTATACAGTATTACAGCACCTGTGTTGTTATAGTGTTATACAGTATTACAGTATATGTGGTGTTATAGTGTTATACAGTATTACAGTACCTGTGGTGTTATAGTATTATACAGTATTACAGTACCTGTGGTGTTGGAGTGTTTTACAGTTTTACAGTACCTGTGGTGTTATAGTATTATACAGTATTACAGTACCTGTGGTGTTATAATGTTATACAGTATTACAGTACCTGTGGTGTTATAGTGTTATACAGTATTACAGTAATACAGTACCTGTGGTGTTATAGTGTTATACAGTATTACAGTACCTGTGGTGTTATAGTGTTAGACAGTATTACAGTACCTGTGGTGTTATAGTGTTATACAGTATTACAGTACCTGTGTTGTTATAGTGTTATTCAGTATTACAGTACCTGTGGTGTTATACAGTACTACAGTACCTGTGGTGTTATAGTGGTATACAGTATTACAGTACCTGTGGTGTTATAGTGTTATACAGTATTACAGTACCTGTGGTGTTATAGTGTTATACAGTATTACAGTACCTGTGGTGTTATAATGTTATACAGTATTCCAGTACCTGTCGTGTTATAATGTTATACAGTACTACAGTACCTGTGGTGTTATAGTGTTATACAGTATTACAGTACTTGTGGTGTTATAGTGTTGTACAGTATTACAGTACCTGTGGTGTTATAGTGTTAGACAGTATTACAGTACCTGTGGTGTTATAGTGTTAGACACTATTACAGTACCTGTGGTGTTATAGTGTTATACAGTATTACAGTACCTGTGTTGTTATAGTGTTATTCAGTATTACAGTACCTGTGGTGTTATACAGTACTACAGTACCTGTGGTGTTATAGTGGTATACAGTATTACAGTACCTGTGGTGTTATAGTGTTATACAGTATTACAGTACCTGTGGTGTTATAGTGTTATACAGTATTACAGTACCTGTGGTGTTATAATGTTATACAGTATTCCAGTACCTGTCGTGTTATAATGTTATACAGTACTACAGTACCTGTGGTGTTATAGTGTTATACAGTATTACAGTACCTGTGGTGTTATAGTGTTATACAGTATTACAGTACCTGTGGTGTTATAGTGTTGTACAGTATTACAGTTCCTGTGGTGTTATAGTGTTATACAGTATTACAGTACCTGTGGTGTTATAGTGTTGTACAGTATTACAGTACCTGTGGTGTTAGTGTTGTACAGTATTACGGTACCTGTGGTGTTATAGTGTTATACAGTATTACAGTACCTGAGGTGTTATAGTGGTATACAGTATTACAGTACCTGTGGTGTTATAGTGTTATACAGTATTACAGTACCTGTGGTGTTATAGTGTTATACAGTATTACAGTACCTGTGGTGTTATAGTGTTATACAGTATTACAGTACCTGTGGTGTTATAGTGTTATACAGTACTACAGTACCTGTGGTGTTATACTGTTATACAGTATTACAGTACCTGTGGTGTTGGAGTGTTAAACAGTATTACAGTACCTGTGGTGTTATAGTGTTATACGGCATTACAGTACCTGTGGTGTTATAGTGTTATACGGCATTACAGTACCTGTGGTGTTATAGTGTTATACAGTATTACAGTACCTGTGGTGTTATAGTGTTATTCAGTATTACAGTACCTGTGGTGTTATAGTGTTATACAGTATTACAGTACCTGTGGTGTTGGAGTGTTATACAGTATTACAGTATCTGTGGTGTTATAGTGTTATACAGTATTACAGTACCTGTGGTGTTATAGTGTTATTCAGTATTACAGTACCTGTGGTGTTATAGTGTTATACGGCATTACAGTACCTGTGGTGTTGTAGTGTTATACAGTATTACAGTACCTGTGGTGTTATAGTGTTATTCAGTATTACAGTACCTGTGGTGTTATAGTGTTATACAGTATTACAGTACCTGTGGTGTTGGAGTGTTATACAGTATTACAGTATCTGTGGTGTTATAGTGTTATACAGTATTACATTACCTGTTGTGTTATACAGTATTACAGTACCTGTGGTGTTATAGTGTTATACAGTATTACAGTACCTGTGGTGTTATAGTGTTATACAGTATTACAGTACCTGTGGTGTTATAGTGTTATACAGTATTACAGTACCTGTGGTGTTATAGTACCTGTGGTGTTATACAGTATTACAGTACCTGTGGTGTTATAGTGTTATACAGTATTACAGTACCTGTGGTGTTGGAGTGTTATACAGTATTACAGTACCTGTGGTGTTATAGTGTTATACAGTATTACAGTACCTGTGGTGTTATAGTGTTATACAGTATTACAGTACCTGTGGTGTTATAGTGTTATACAGTATTACAGTACCTGTGGTGTTATAGTATTATACAGTATTACAGTACCTGTGGTGTTATAGTGTTATTCAGTATTACAGTACCTTTGGTGTTATAGTGTTATTCAGTATTACAGTACCTGTGGTGTTATACAGTATTACAGTACCTGTGGTGTTATAGTGTTATTCAGTATTACAGTACCTGTGGTGTTATACAGTATTACAGTACCTGTGGTGTTATAGTGTTATACAGTATTACAGTACCTGTGGTGTTAGTGTTATACAGTATTACAGTACCTGTGGTGTTATAGTGTTATACAGTATTACAGTACCTGTGGTGTTGGAGTGTTATACAGTACTACAGTACCTGTGGTGTTATAGTGTTATACAGTACTTCAGTACCTGTGGTGTTATAGTGTTATACAGTATTACAGTACCTGTGGTGTCATAGTGTTATACAGTATTCCAGTACCTGTGGTGTTGGAGTGTTATTCAGTACTACAGTACCTGTGGTGTTATAGTGTTATGCAGTATTACAGTACCTGTGGTGTTATAGTGTTATGCAGTATTACAGTACCTGTGGTGTTATAGTGTTATACAGTATTACAGTACCTGTTGTGTTATACAGTATTACAGTACCTGTGGTGTTGGAGTGTTATACAGTATTACAGTATCTGTGGTGTTATAGTGTTATACAGTATTACAGTACCTGTTGTGTTATACAGTATTACAGTACCTGTGGTGTTATAGTGTTATACAGTATTACAGTACCTGTGGTGTTATAGTGTTATACAGTATTACAGTACCTGTGGTGTTATAGTGTTATACAGTATTACAGTACCTGTGGTGTTATAGTACCTGTGGTGTTATACAGTATTACAGTACCTTTGGTGTTATAGTGTTATACAGTATTACAGTACCTGTGGTGTTGGAGTGTTATACAGTATTACAGTACCTGTGGTGTTATAGTGTTATACAGTATTACAGTACCTGTGGTGTTAGTGTTATACAGTATTACAGTACCTGTGGTGTTATAGTGTTATACAGTATTACAGTACCTGTGGTGTTGGAGTGTTATACAGTACTACAGTACCTGTGGTGTTATAGTGTTATACAGTACTTCAGTACCTGTGGTGTTATAGTGTTATACAGTATTACAGTACCTGTGGTGTCATAGTGTTATACAGTATTCCAGTACCTGTGGTGTTGGAGTGTTATACAGTACTACAGTACCTGTGGTGTTATAGTGTTATGCAGTATTACAGTACCTGTGATGTTATAGTGTTATGCAGTATTACAGTACCTGTGGTGTTATAGTGTTATACAGTATTCCAGTACCTATGGTGTTATAGTGTTATGCAGTATTACAGTACCTGTGGTGTTATAGTGTTATACAGTATTACAGTACCTGTGGTGTTATAGTGTTATGCAGTATTACAGTACCTGTGGTGTTATAGTGTTATACAGTATTACAGTACCTGTGGTGTTGGAGTGTTATACAGTATTACAGTACCTGTGGTGTTATAGTGTTATACAGTACTACAGTACCTGTGGTGTTATAATGTTATACAGTATTACAGTACCTGTGGTGTTATAGTGTTATACAGTATTACAGTACCTGTGGTGTTATAGTGTTATACAGTATTACAGTACCTGTGGTGTTATAGTGTTATACAGTATTACATTACCTGTGGTGTTATAGTGTTATACAGTATTACAGTACCTGTGGTGTTATAGTGTTATACAGTATTACATTACCTGTGGTGTTATAGTGTTATACAGTATTACAGTACCTGTGGTGGTATAGTGTTATACAGTATTACAGTACCTGTGGTGTTATAGTGTTATACAGTATTACAGTACCTGTGGTGTTATAGTGTTATACAGTATTACAGTACCTGTGGTGTTATAGTGTTATACAGTATTACAGTACCTGTGGTGTTTGAGGTCTTCACTGCAGAGTAGACTGGATCAGCTCCTGGAGACTTCTCTGGAGGAGACGAGACAACGGGTTAAAGACATAAAGACACTGTACTGTGTGTGTGTGTGTGTGTGTGTGTGTGTGTGTGTGTGTGTGTGTGTGTGTGTGTGTGTGTGTGTGTGTGTGTGTGTGTGTGTGTGTACCTCTCCTTCTCCTGGGTTCTGGGTCCTGTATGATTCTGACGTCAGCATACGTAACATCTCTGGGTTCAGCTGTTACATCTTTGTTCCTCTTGCAGAACAGGACCAGTAGAATGATCAGAGAGATGGAGAGAGCAGCCACCAACCCAGAGACAGACAGAGGGAGGAGGAGAGAGGGGAGGAGGAGAGGGGGGGAGGGGGAGGATGAGGTAAAGCCCCCATCTTGAAAAACACCTGAGGAAACAACACAGTAAATAGTTATAATTAATCAGACTAATATTATCTTAGACATACAGTACCAGTCAAAAGTTTGGACACACCTACTCATTCAAGGGTTTTTATTTATTTTTACTATTTTCTACGTTGTAGAATAATAGTGAAGACATCAAAACTATGAAATAACACATATGGAATCATGTAGTAACCAAAAAAGTGTTAAAAGAAATCAAAATATATTTTATATTTGAGATTCTTCAAAGGAGCCACCCTTTGCCTTGATTACAGTTTTCACACTCTTGGCATTCTCTTAACCAGCTTCATGAGGTAGTCACTTGGAATGCATTTCAGTTAACAGGTGTGCCTTATTAAAAGTTAATTTGTGGAATTCCTCTTCATAGTGCGTTTGAGCAAACCAGTTGTGTTGTGACAAGGTAGGGTTGGTATAGAGAAGATGCCCTATTTGGTAAAAGACCAAGTCCATATTATGGCAAGAACAGTACAAATAACCTGTCTGGGAACGAACAAATAAGCAAAGCGCGGAACCCCTCGCAAACAGCCAGTGATATTGCAGGGCGCGAAATTCAAACAACAGAAATCTCATAATTCAAATTTCTCAAACATACAAGTATTATACAACCTTTTTAAATATAAACTTCTCGTTAATCCAACCACAGTGTCCAGTTATGGCAAAATGGAGAGTAAACAGGGCCGAATGTTCCTGGACGCGCATTTTATTCCTATTATATATATTATTATTACTATATTATTCCTCCACATATTATGGCAAAAAAACAGCTCAAAAAAGCAAAGAGAAACGACAGTCCATCAATACTTTAAGACATGAAGGCAAATCTGGAAAATTTCAAGAACTTTGAAAGTTTCTTCAAGTGAAGTCGCAACAAACAGAACAATGATGAAACTGGCTCTCATGAGGAGCGAAAGGAAGACAGAGTTTCTACCTATTCTGCTGCAGAGGATTCGTTACCAGCCACAGGAAACACACAGCTGCAGAGGATGAGTTCATTAGTTACTAGCATCAGAAATCGACAATTAACTGCACCTCAGATTGCAGCCCAAATAAATGCTTCACAGAGGTCAGACACATCTCGACGTCAACTGTTCAGACTGTGTGAATCAGGCCTTCATGATAGTATTGCTGCAAAACATACCTCCAGGCTGTGTAAGGGATATTTCACCAAGAAGGAGTGCTGCATCAGATGACCTCCACAATCACCCAAACTTAAACTTAACTTAACTTAACCTCAACCCAATTGAGATGGTTTGGGATGACTTGGACCGCAGAGTGAAGGAAAACCTGCCAACAAGTACCCAGCATATGTGGGAACTCCTTCAAGACTTGCCTAGTTAAATAAAGGTAAAATATATTACTTTTTTTATTGTTTAACACTCATAATTCCATATATGTTATTTCATAGTTTTGATGTCTTCACTCTTATTCTACAGTGTAGAAAATAGTAAAAATAAAGAAAAACCCTTGAATGAGGTGTTGCCTAACCTTTGACTTTTACTATGTATTACATCTAATTACCAAGCGAGATTACAAGAACACAAATTATTATGAATATAACGTCTCAAATTTAACAGTGTAAAGAAGCACCAAATAATCTGAATGTCAAGGTTTTTATCATATTCTCACCTGTCACTGTCATCCAGCTCTCTGGTGATTCTCCCTTAGAGTTGGAACACTTGTAAAGTCCTTCATCTGACTTGGATACTGCAGGGATGGTCATCTCTCCTGAAGACTCAGCCCTGATGAGGGATCCATCTTTGTAGAAAACAGCTGTGAGGTCAGAGGGAGTTCCCTGATATCTGCAGCGCAGAGTCACAGAATCTCCCTCAGTCACAGGAAGGGCAGGGCTCTCCAGGATCACAGCTCCTGCTGTATATAATATATAAACATCATATATAAACAGGTCTCTCCAGGATCACAGCTCCAGCTGTATATAATATATAAACATCATACATAAACAGGTCTCTCCAGGATCACAGCTCCAGCTGTATATAATATATAAACAGGTCTCTCCAGGATCACAGCTCCAGCTGTATATAATATATAAACATCATATATAAACAGGTCTCTCCAGGATCACAGCTCCATCTGTATATAATATATAAACATCATACATAAACAGGTCTCTCCAGGATCACAGCTCCAGCTGTATATAATATATAAACAGGTCTCTCCAGGATCACAGCTCCAGCTGTATATAATATATAAACATCATATATAAACAGGTCTCTCCAGATCACAGCTCCAGCTGTATATAATATATAAACATCATATATAAACAGGTCTCTCCAGGATCACAGCTCCAGCTGTATATAATATATAAACAGGTCTCTCCAGGATCACAGCTCCAGCTGTATATAATATATAAACAGGTCTCTCCAGGATCACAGCTCCAGCTGTATATAATATATAAACATCATATATAAACAGGTCTCTCCAGGATCACAGCTCCAGCTGTATATAATATATAAACAGGTCTCTCCAGGATCACAGCTCCAGCTGTATATAATATATAAACAGGTCTCTCCAGGATCACAGCTCCAGCTGTATATAATATATAAACAGGTCTCTCCAGGATCACAGCTCCAGCTGTATATAATATATAAACATCATATATAAACAGGTCTCTCCAGGATCACAGCTCCAGCTGTATATAATATATAAACAGGTCTCTCCAGGATCACAGCTCCAGCTGTATATAATATATAAACATCATATATAAACATAACATCAGCTATCTGAAACCAGATGAACCACTAAACACTATAATGTTAGTAGATGGTGTTTGTGGACATACCAAGTACTGTGATGTTGACAGCATTGCTGTGTTCTCCAGACCGACTCACACCAGTACACTCCACTGTCTGATGGCATTAGTGACACGATGCATGAAGACCCTAGTTGTTTTCCCCAGGTAGTATTACACTCTGAAAGGATTCCTCTCTCTGCGTTCCTCACCACTCTCCATCCAGTAGAGTTCCCCTGAACCTCACAGCTCAGAGAGACAGACTCTAATTTAAAAAACTGAGATCTGTCCGGACTGATGCTCAGAGAGAGAGAGAGAGAGAGAGAGAGAGAGAGAGAGAGAGAGAGAGAGAGAGAGAGAGAGAGAGAGAGAGAGAGAGAGAGAGAGAGAGAGAGAGAGAGAGAGAGAGAGAGAGAGAGAGAGAGAGAGAGAGAGAGAGAGAGAGAGAGAGAGAGAGAGAGAGAGAGAGAGAGAGAGAGAGAGAGAGAGAGAGAGAGAGAGAGAGAGAGAGAGAGAGAGAGAGAGAGAGAGAGAGAGAGAGAGAGAGAGAGAGAGAGAGAGAGAGAGAGAGAGAGAGAGAGAGAGAGAGAGAGAGAGAGAGAGAGAGAGAGAGAGAGAGAGAGAGAGAGAACGTACATTATTAAAAAAATTTTTTTAAAGAAAGTATTAAATAAAGGCCCTCAAGAGCAGCACTACACTGGACTCTACCCACACTACACTGGACTCTACCCACACTACACTGGACTCTACCCACACTACACTGGACTCTACCAACACTACACTGGACTCTAGCCACACTACACTGGACTCTACCCACACTACACTGGACTCTACCCACACTACACTGGACTCTACCCACACTACACTGGACTCTACCAACACTACACTGGACTCTAGCCACACTACACTGGACTCTACCCACACTACACTGGACTCTACCCACACTACACTGGACTCTACCCACACTACACTGGACTCTACCAACACTACACTGGACTCTACCAACACTACACTGGACTCTAGCCACACTACACTGGACTCTAGCCACACTACACTGGACTCTACCCACACTACACTGGACTCTACCAACACTACACTGGACTCTAGCCACACTACACTGGACTCTAGCCACACTACACTGGACTCTACCCACATTTCACTGGACTCTACCAACACTACACTGGACTCTACCCAACACTACACTGGACTCTAGCCACACTGCACTGGACTCTACCCACACTACACTGGACTCTACCAACACTACACTGGACTCTAGCCACACTACACTGGACTCTACCCACACTACACTGGACTCTACCAACACTACACTGGACTCTAGCCACACTACACTGGAATCTACCCACACTACACTGGACTCTACCCACACTACACTGGACTCTAGCCACACTACACTGGACTCTACCCACACTACACTGGACTCTACCAACACTACACTGGACTCTAGCCACACTACACAGGACTCTACCCACACTACACTGGACTCTACCAACACTACACTGGACTCTAGCCACACTACACTGGACTCTACCCACACTACACTGGACTCTACCAACACTACACTGGACTCTAGCCACACTACACTGGAATCTACCCACACTACACTGGACTCTACCCACACTACACTGGACTCTAGCCACACTACACTGGACTCTACCCACACTACACTGGACTCTACCAACACTACACTGGACTCTAGCCACACTACACAGGACTCTACCCACACTACACTGGACTCTACCCACACTACACTGGACTCTACCCACACTACACTGGACTCTACCCACACTACACTGGACTCTACCCACACTACACTGGACTCTACCCACACTACACTGGACTCTACCCACACACTACACTGGACTCTACCCACACCACACTGGACTCTAACCACACTACACTGGACTCTACCCAAACACTACACTGGACTCTACCCACACTACACTGGACTCTAACCACACTACACTGGACTCTACCCACACACTACACTGGACTCTAACCACACTACACTGGACTCTACCCACACTACTCTGGACTCTAACCACACTACACTAGACTCTACCCACACTACACTGGACTCTACCCACACACAACACTGGACTCTACCCACACACTACACTGGACTCTACCCACACTACACTGGACTCCACCCACACTACACTGGACTCTACCCACACTACACTGGACTCTACCCACACTACACTAGACTCTACCCACACTACACTGGACTCTACCCACACACAACACTGGACTCTACCCACACACTACACTGAACTCTACCCACACTACACTGGGTTCTACCCACACTACACTGGACTCTACCCACACTACACTGGGCTCTACCCACACTACACAGGACTCTACCCACACTACACTGGACTCTACCCACACACTACACTGGACTCTAGCCACACTACACTGTACTCTAGCCACACTACACTGGACTCTACCCACACTACACTGGACTCTACCCACACTACACTGGACTCTACCCACACTACACTGGACTCTACCAACACTACACTGGACTCTAGCCACACTACACTGGACTCTAGCCACACTACACTGGACTCTACCCACACTACACTGGACTCTACCCACACTACACTAGACTCTACCAACACTACACTGGACTCTACCAACACTACACTGGACTCTAGCCACACTACACTGGACTCTACCCACACTACACTGGACTCTACCAACACTACACTGGACTCTAGCCACACTACACTGGACTCTAGCCACACTACACTGGACTCTACCAACACTACACTGGACTCTACCAACACTACACTGGACTCTACCCAACACTACACTGGACTCTAGCCACACTACACTGGACTCTACCCACACTAAACTGGACTCTACCAACACTACACTGGACTCTAGCCACACTACACTGGACTCTACCCACACTACACTGGACTCTACCAACACTACACTGGACTCTAGCCACACTACACTGGACTCTACCCACACTACACTGGACTCTACCCACACTACACTGGACTCTAGCCACACTACACTGGACTCTACCCACACTACACTGGACTCTACCAACACTACACTGGACTCTAGCCACACTACACTGGACTCTACCAACACTACACTGGACTCTAGCCACACTACACTGGACTCTACCAACACTACACTGGACTCTAGCCACACTACACTGGACTCTACCCACACTACACTGGACTCTACCCACACTACACTGGACTCTACCAACACTACACTGGACTCTAGCCACACTACACTGGACTCTACCAACACTACACTGGACTCTAGCCACACTACACTGGACTCTAACCACACTACACTGGACTCTACCCACACTACACTGGACTCTACCAAACACTACACTGGACTCTAGCCACACTACACTGGACTCTACCCACACTACACTGGACTCTAGCCACACTACACTGGACTCTACCCACACTACACTGGACTCTACCCACACTACACTGGACTCTACCCACACTACACTGGACTCTACCCACACACTACACTGGACTCTACCCACATACTACACTGGACTCTACCCACACACAACACTGGACTCTACCCACACTACACTGGACTCTACCCACACTACACTGGACTCTACCCACACTACACTGGACTCTACCCACACTACACTGGACTCTACCCACACTACACTGGACTCTACCCACACACTACACTGGACTCTACCCACACACTACACTGGACTCTACCCACACACTACACTGGACTCTACCCACACACTACACTGGACTCTAAACACACTACACTGGACTCTACCCACACTACACTTTACTCCACCCACACTACACTGGACTCTACCCACACTACACTGGACTCTACCCACACTACACTGGACTCTACCCACACTACACTGGACTCTACCCACACACTACACTGGACTCTACCCACACCACACTGGACTCTAACCACACTACACTGGACTCTACCCAAACACTACACTGGACTCTACCCACACTACACTGGACTCTAACCACACTACACTGGACTCTACCCACACACTACACTGGACTCTAACCACACTACACTGGACTCTACCCACACTACTCTGGACTCTAACCACACTACACTAGACTCTACCCACACTACACTGGACTCTACCCACACACAACACTGGACTCTACCCACACACTACACTGGACTCTACCCACACTACACTGGACTCCACCCACACTACACTGGACTCTACCCACACTACACTGGACTCTACCCACACTACACTAGACTCTACCCACACTACACTGGACTCTACCCACACACAACACTGGACTCTACCCACACACTACACTGAACTCTACCCACACTACACTGGGCTCTACCCACACTACACTGGACTCTACCCACACTACACTGGGCTCTACCCACACTACACAGGACTCTACCCACACTACACTGGACTCTACCCACACACTACACTGGACTCTAGCCACACTACACTGGACTCTAGCCACACTACACTGGACTCTACCCACACTACACTGGACTCTACCCACACTACACTGGACTCTAGCCACACTACACTGGACTCTACCCACACTACACTGGACTCTACCAACACTACACTGGACTCTAGCCACACTACACTGGACTCTACCAACACTACACTGGACTCTAGCCACACTACACTGGACTCTACCAACACTACACTGGACTCTAGCCACACTACACTGGACTCTACCCACACTACACTGGACTCTACCCACACTACACTGGACTCTACCAACACTACACTGGACTCTAGCCACACTACACTGGACTCTACCAACACTACACTGGACTCTAGCCACACTACACTGGACTCTAACCACACTACACTGGACTCTACCCACACTACACTGGACTCTACCAAACACTACACTGGACTCTAGCCACACTACACTGGACTCTACCCACACTACACTGGACTCTAGCCACACTACACTGGACTCTACCCACACTACACTGGACTCTACCCACACTACACTGGACTCTACCCACACTACACTGGACTCTACCCACACACTACACTGGACTCTACCCACATACTACACTGGACTCTACCCACACACAACACTGGACTCTACCCACACTACACTGGACTCTACCCACACTACACTGGACTCTACCCACACTACACTGGACTCTACCCACACTACACTGGACTCTACCCACACTACACTGGACTCTACCCACACACTACACTGGACTCTACCCACACACTACACTGGACTCTACCCACACACTACACTGGACTCTACCCACACACTACACTGGACTCTAAACACACTACACTGGACTCTACCCACACTACACTAGACTCCACCCACACTACACTGGACTCTACCCACACTACACTGGACTCTACCCACACTACACTGGACTCTACCCACACTACACTGGACTCTACCCACACACTACACTGGACTCTACCCACACCACACTGGACTCTAACCACACTACACTGGACTCTACCCAAACACTACACTGGACTCTACCCACACTACACTGGACTCTAACCACACTACACTGGACTCTACCCACACACTACACTGGACTCTAACCACACTACACTGGACTCTACCCACACTACTCTGGACTCTAACCACACTACACTAGACTCTACCCACACTACACTGGACTCTACCCACACACAACACTGGACTCTACCCACACACTACACTGGACTCTACCCACACTACACTGGACTCCACCCACACTACACTGGACTCTACCCACACTACACTGGACTCTACCCACACTACACTAGACTCTACCCACACTACACTGGACTCTACCCACACTACACTGGACTCTACCCACACTACACTAGACTCTACCCACACTACACTGGACTCTAGCCACACTACACTGGACTCTACCAACACTACACTGGACTCTACCAACACTACACTGGACTCTACCCAACACTACACTGGACTCTAGCCACACTACACTGGACTCTACCCACACTAAACTGGACTCTACCAACACTACACTGGACTCTAGCCACACTACACTGGACTCTACCCACACTACACTGGACTCTACCAACACTACACTGGACTCTAGCCACACTACACTGGACTCTACCCACACTACACTGGACTCTACCCACACTACACTGGACTCTAGCCACACTACACTGGACTCTACCCACACTACACTGGACTCTACCCACACTACACTGGACTCTAGCCACACTACACTGGACTCTAGCCACACTACACTAGACTCTAGCCACACTACACTGGACTCTACCAACACTACACTGGACTCTAGCCACACTACACTGGACTCTACCCACACTACACTGGACTCTACCCACACTACACTGGACTCTACCCACACTACACTGGACTCTACCAACACTACACTGGACTCTAGCCACACTACACTGGACTCTACCAACACTACACTGGACTCTAGCCACACTACACTGGACTCTAACCACACTACACTGGACTCTACCCACACTACACTGGACTCTACCAAACACTACACTGGACTCTAGCCACACTACACTGGACTCTACCCACACTACACTGGACTCTAGCCACACTACACTGGACTCTACCCACACTACACTGGACTCTACCCACACTACACTGGACTCTACCCACACTACACTGGACTCTACCCACACACTACACTGGACTCTACCCACATACTACACTGGACTCTACCCACACACAACACTGGACTCTACCCACACTACACTGGACTCTACCCACACTACACTGGACTCTACCCACACTACACTGGACTCTACCCACACTACACTGGACTCTACCCACACTACACTGGACTCTACCCACACACTACACTGGACTCTACCCACACACTACACTGGACTCTACCCACACACTACACTGGACTCTAAACACACTACACTAGACTCCACCCACACTACACTGGACTCTACCCACACTACACTGGACTCTACCCACACTACACTGGACTCTACCCACACTACACTGGACTCTACCCACACACTACACTGGACTCTACCCACACCACACTGGACTCTAACCACACTACACTGGACTCTACCCAAACACTACACTGGACTCTACCCACACTACACTGGACTCTAACCACACTACACTGGACTCTACCCACACACTACACTGGACTCTAACCACACTACACTGGACTCTACCCACACTACTCTGGACTCTAACCACACTACACTAGACTCTACCCACACTACACTGGACTCTACCCACACACAACACTGGACTCTACCCACACACTACACTGGACTCTACCCACACTACACTGGACTCCACCCACACTACACTGGACTCTACCCACACTACACTGGACTCTACCCACACTACACTAGACTCTACCCACACTACACTGGACTCTACCCACACACAACACTGGACTCTACCCACACACTACACTGAACTCTACCCACACTACACTGGGCTCTACCCACACTACACTGGACTCTACCCACACTACACTGGGCTCTACCCACACTACACAGGACTCTACCCACACTACACTGGACTCTACCCACACACTACACTGGACTCTAGCCACACTACACTGGACTCTAGCCACACTACACTGGACTCTACCCACACTACACTGGACTCTACCCACACTACACTGGACTCTAGCCACACTACACTGGACTCTACCCACACTACACTGGACTCTACCAACACTACACTGGACTCTAGCCACACTACACTGGACTCTACCAACACTACACTGGACTCTAGCCACACTACACTGGACTCTACCAACACTACACTGGACTCTAGCCACACTACACTGGACTCTACCCACACTACACTGGACTCTACCCACACTACACTGGACTCTAGCCACACTACACTGGACTCTAGCCACACTACACTGGACTCTACCCACACACTACACTGGACTCTACCCACACTACACTGGACTCCACCCACACTACACTGGACTCTACCCACACTACACTGGACTCTACCCACACTACACTAGACTCTACCCACACTACACTGGACTCTACCCACACACAACACTGGACTCTACCCACACACTACACTGAACTCTACCCACACTACACTGGGCTCTACCCACACTACACTGGACTCTACCCACACTACACTGGGCTCTACCCACACTACACAGGACTCTACCCACACTACACTGGACTCTACCCACACACTACACTGGACTCTAGCCACACTACACTGGACTCTAGCCACACTACACTGGACTCTACCCACACTACACTGGACTCTACCCACACTACACTGGACTCTAGCCACACTACACTGGACTCTACCCACACTACACTGGACTCTACCAACACTACACTGGACTCTAGCCACACTACACTGGACTCTACCAACACTACACTGGACTCTAGCCACACTACACTGGACTCTACCAACACTACACTGGACTCTAGCCACACTACACTGGACTCTACCCACACTACACTGGACTCTACCCACACTACACTGGACTCTACCAACACTACACTGGACTCTAGCCACACTACACTGGACTCTACCAACACTACACTGGACTCTAGCCACACTACACTGGACTCTAACCACACTACACTGGACTCTACCCACACTACACTGGACTCTACCAAACACTACACTGGACTCTAGCCACACTACACTGGACTCTACCCACACTACACTGGACTCTAGCCACACTACACTGGACTCTACCCACACTACACTGGACTCTACCCACACTACACTGGACTCTACCCACACTACACTGGACTCTACCCACACACTACACTGGACTCTACCCACATACTACACTGGACTCTACCCACACACAACACTGGACTCTACCCACACTACACTGGACTCTACCCACACTACACTGGACTCTACCCACACTACACTGGACTCTACCCACACTACACTGGACTCTACCCACACTACACTGGACTCTACCCACACACTACACTGGACTCTACCCACACACTACACTGGACTCTACCCACACACTACACTGGACTCTACCCACACACTACACTGGACTCTAAACACACTACACTGGACTCTACCCACACTACACTGGACTCTACCCACACTACACTGGACTCTACCCACACTACACTGGACTCTACCCACACTACACTGGACTCTACCCACACACTACACTGGACTCTACCCACACCACACTGGACTCTAACCACACTACACTGGACTCTAACCACACTACACTGGACTCTACCCAAACACTACACTGGACTCTACCCACACTACACTGGACTCTAACCACACTACACTGGACTCTACCCACACACTACACTGGACTCTACCCACACTACACTGGACTCTACCCACACTACACTGGACTCTAGCCACACTACACTGGACTCTAGCCACACTACACTGGACTCTACCCACACTACACTGGACTCTAGCCACACTACACTGGACTCTACCAACACTACACTGGACTCTAGCCACACTACACTGGACTCTACCCACACTACACTGGACTCTACCCACACTACACTGGACTCTAGCCACACTACACTGGACTCTACCCACACTACACTGGACTCTACCAACACTACACTGGACTCTAGCCACACTACACTGGACTCTACCAACACTACACTGGACTCTAGCCACACTACACTGGACTCTACCAACACTACACTGGACTCTAGCCACACTACACTGGACTCTACCCACACTACACTGGACTCTACCCACACTACACTGGACTCTACCAACACTACACTGGACTCTAGCCACACTACACTGGACTCTACCAACACTACACTGGACTCTAGCCACACTACACTGGACTCTAACCACACTACACTGGACTCTACCCACACTACACTGGACTCTACCAAACACTACACTGGACTCTAGCCACACTACACTGGACTCTACCCACACTACACTGGACTCTAGCCACACTACACTGGACTCTACCCACACTACACTGGACTCTACCCACACTACACTGGACTCTACCCACACTACACTGGACTCTACCCACACACTACACTGGACTCTACCCACATACTACACTGGACTCTACCCACACACAACACTGGACTCTACCCACACTACACTGGACTCTACCCACACTACACTGGACTCTACCCACACTACACTGGACTCTACCCACACTACACTGGACTCTACCCACACTACACTGGACTCTACCCACACACTACACTGGACTCTACCCACACACTACACTGGACTCTACCCACACACTACACTGGACTCTACCCACACACTACACTGGACTCTAGCCACACTACACTGGACTCTACCCACACTACACTGGACTCTACCCACACTACACTGGACTCTACCCACACTACACTGGACTCTAGCCACACTACACTGGACTCTACCCACACTACACTGGACTCTACCAACACTACACTGGACTCTAGCCACACTACACTGGACTCTACCAACACTACACTGGACTCTACCAACACTACACTGGACTCTAGCCACACTACACTGGACTCTACCCACACTACACTGGACTCTACCCACACTACACTGGACTCTACCCACACTACACTGGACTCTAGCCACACTACACTGGACTCTACCAACACTACACTGGACTCTAGCCACACTACACTGGACTCTAACCACACTACACTGGACTCTACCCACACTACACTGGACTCTACCAAACACTACACTGGACTCTAGCCACACTACACTGGACTCTACCCACACTACACTGGACTCTAGCCACACTACACTGGACTCTACCCACACTACACTGGACTCTACCCACACTACACTGGACTCTACCCACACTACACTGGACTCTACCCACACACTACACTGGACTCTACCCACATACTACACTGGACTCTACCCACACACAACACTGGACTCTACCCACACTACACTGGACTCTACCCACACTACACTGGACTCTACCCACACTACACTGGACTCTACCCACACTACACTGGACTCTACCCACACTACACTGGACTCTACCCACACACTACACTGGACTCTACCCACACACTACACTGGACTCTACCCACACACTACACTGGACTCTACCCACACACTACACTGGACTCTAAACACACTACACTGGACTCTACCCACACTACACTAGACTCCACCCACACTACACTGGACTCTACCCACACTACACTGGACTCTACCCACACTACACTGGACTCTACCCACACTACACTGGACTCTACCCACACACTACACTGGACTCTACCCACACCACACTGGACTCTAACCACACTACACTGGACTCTACCCAAACACTACACTGGACTCTACCCACACTACACTGGACTCTAACCACACTACACTGGACTCTACCCACACACTACACTGGACTCTAACCACACTACACTGGACTCTACCCACACTACACTGGACTCTACCCACACACTACACTGGACTCTAGCCACACTACACTGGACTCTACCCACACTACACTGGACTCTACCCACACTACACTGGACTCTACCCACACTACACTGGACTCTAGCCACACTACACTGGACTCTACCCACACTACACTGGACTCTACCAACACTACACTGGACTCTAGCCACACTACACTGGACTCTACCAACACTACACTGGACTCTAGCCACACTACACTGGACTCTACCAACACTACACTGGACTCTAGCCACACTACACTGGACTCTACCCACACTACACTGGACTCTACCCACACTACACTGGACTCTACCAACACTACACTGGACTCTAGCCACACTACACTGGACTCTACCAACACTACACTGGACTCTAGCCACACTACACTGGACTCTAACCACACTACACTGGACTCTACCCACACTACACTGGACTCTACCAAACACTACACTGGACTCTAGCCACACTACACTGGACTCTACCCACACTACACTGGACTCTAGCCACACTACACTGGACTCTACCCACACTACACTGGACTCTACCCACACTACACTGGACTCTACCCACACTACACTGGACTCTACCCACACACTACACTGGACTCTACCCACATACTACACTGGACTCTACCCACACACTACACTGGACTCTAGCCACACTACACTGGACTCTACCCACACTACACTGGACTCTACCCACACTACACTGGACTCTACCCACACTACACTGGACTCTAGCCACACTACACTGGACTCTACCCACACTACACTGGACTCTACCAACACTACACTGGACTCTAGCCACACTACACTGGACTCTACCAACACTACACTGGACTCTAGCCACACTACACTGGACTCTACCAACACTACACTGGACTCTAGCCACACTACACTGGACTCTACCCACACTACACTGGACTCTACCCACACTACACTGGACTCTACCAACACTACACTGGACTCTAGCCACACTACACTGGACTCTACCAACACTACACTGGACTCTAGCCACACTACACTGGACTCTAACCACACTACACTGGACTCTACCCACACTACACTGGACTCTACCAAACACTACACTGGACTCTAGCCACACTACACTGGACTCTACCCACACTACACTGGACTCTAGCCACACTACACTGGACTCTACCCACACTACACTGGACTCTACCCACACTACACTGGACTCTACCCACACTACACTGGACTCTACCCACACACTACACTGGACTCTACCCACATACTACACTGGACTCTACCCACACACAACACTGGACTCTACCCACACTACACTGGACTCTACCCACACTACACTGGACTCTACCCACACTACACTGGACTCTACCCACACTACACTGGACTCTACCCACACTACACTGGACTCTACCCACACACTACACTGGACTCTACCCACACACTACACTGGACTCTACCCACACACTACACTGGACTCTACCCACACACTACACTGGACTCTAAACACACTACACTGGACTCTACCCACACTACACTAGACTCCACCCACACTACACTGGACTCTACCCACACTACACTGGACTCTACCCACACTACACTGGACTCTACCCACACTACACTGGACTCTACCCACACACTACACTGGACTCTACCCACACCACACTGGACTCTAACCACACTACACTGGACTCTACCCAAACACTACACTGGACTCTACCCACACTACACTGGACTCTAACCACACTACACTGGACTCTACCCACACACTACACTGGACTCTAACCACACTACACTGGACTCTACCCACACTACTCTGGACTCTAACCACACTACACTAGACTCTACCCACACTACACTGGACTCTACCCACACACAACACTGGACTCTACCCACACACTACACTGGACTCTACCCACACTACACTGGACTCCACCCACACTACACTGGACTCTACCCACACTACACTGGACTCTACCCACACTACACTAGACTCTACCCACACTACACTGGACTCTACCCACACACAACACTGGACTCTACCCACACACTACACTGAACTCTACCCACACTACACTGGACTCTACCCACACTACACTGGGCTCTACCCACACTACACAGGACTCTACCCACACTACACTGGACTCTACCCACACACTACACTGGACTCTAGCCACACTACACTGGACTCTAGCCACACTACACTGGACTCTACCCACACTACACTGGACTCTACCCACACTACACTAGACTCTACCAACACTACACTGGACTCTACCAACACTACACTGGACTCTAGCCACACTACACTGGACTCTACCCACACTACACTGGACTCTACCAACACTACACTGGACTCTAGCCACACTACACTGGACTCTAGCCACACTACACTGGACTCTACCAACACTACACTGGACTCTACCAACACTACACTGGACTCTACCCAACACTACACTGGACTCTAGCCACACTACACTGGACTCTACCCACACTAAACTGGACTCTACCAACACTACACTGGACTCTAGCCACACTACACTGGACTCTACCCACACTACACTGGACTCTACCAACACTACACTGGACTCTAGCCACACTACACTGGACTCTACCCACACTACACTGGACTCTACCCACACTACACTGGACTCTAGCCACACTACACTGGACTCTACCCACACTACACTGGACTCTACCAACACTACACTGGACTCTAGCCACACTACACTGGACTCTACCAACACTACACTGGACTCTAGCCACACTACACTGGACTCTACCAACACTACACTGGACTCTAGCCACACTACACTGGACTCTACCCACACTACACTGGACTCTACCCACACTACACTGGACTCTACCAACACTACACTGGACTCTAGCCACACTACACTGGACTCTACCAACACTACACTGGACTCTAGCCACACTACACTGGACTCTAACCACACTACACTGGACTCTACCCACACTACACTGGACTCTACCAAACACTACACTGGACTCTAGCCACACTACACTGGACTCTACCCACACTACACTGGACTCTAGCCACACTAAACTGGACTCTACCCACACTACACTGGACTCTACCCACACTACACTGGACTCTACCCACACTACACTGGACTCTACCCACACACTACACTGGACTCTACCCACATACTACACTGGACTCTACCCACACACAACACTGGACTCTACCCACACTACACTGGACTCTACCCACACTACACTGGACTCTACCCACACTACACTGGACTCTACCCACACTACACTGGACTCTACCCACACTACACTGGACTCTACCCACACACTACACTGGACTCTACCCACACACTACACTGGACTCTACCCACACACTACACTGGACTCTACCCACACACTACACTGGACTCTAAACACACTACACTGGACTCTACCCACACTACACTAGACTCCACCCACACTACACTGGACTCTACCCACACTACACTGGACTCCACCCACACTACACTAGACTCCACCCACACTACACTGGGCTCTACCCACACTACACTGGGCTCTACCCACACTACACAGGACTCTACCCACACTACACTGGACTCTACCCACACTACACTGGACTCTACCCACACTACACTGGACTCTACCAACACACTACAATGGACTCTACCCACACTACACTGGACTCTAGCCACACTACACTGGACTCTACCAACACACTACACTGGACTCTACCAACACACTACACTGGACTCTACCCACACTACACTGGACTCTACCCACACTACACTGGACTCTAACCACACTACACTGGACTCTACCCACACACTACACTGGACTCTACCCACACTACACTGGACTCTACCCACACTACACTGGACTCTACCCACACTACACTGGACTCTACCCACACTACACTGGACTCTACCCACACTACACTGGACTCTACCCACACTACACTGGACTCTACCCACACTACACTGGACTCTACCCACACACTACACTGGACTCTACCCACACCACACTGGACTCTAACCACACTACACTGGACTCTACCCACACACTACACTGGACTCTACCCACACTACACTGGACTCTAACCACACTACACTGGACTCTACCCACACACTACACTGGACTCTAACCACACTACACTGGATTCTACCCACACTACTCTGGACTCTAACCACACTACACTAGACTCTACCCACACTACACTGGACTCTACCCACACACAACACTGGACTCTACCCACACACTACACTGGACTCTACCCACACTACACTGGACTCCACCCACACTACACTGGACTCTACCCACACTGCACTGGACTCTACCCACACTACACTAGACTCTACCCACACTACACTGGACTCTACCCACACACTACACTGGACTCTACCCACACTACACTGGGCTCTACCCACACTACACTGGACTCTACCCACACTACACTGGGCTCTACCCACACTACACAGGACTCTACCCACACTACACTGGACTCTACCCACACACAACACTGGACTCTACCCACACACAACACTGGACTCTACCCACACACTACACTGGACTCTACCCACACTACACTGGGCTCTACCCACACTACACAGGACTCTACCCACACTACACTGGACTCTACCCACACTACACTGGACTCTACCCACACTACACTGGACTCTACCCACACACTACACTGGACTCTACCTACACTACACTGGACTCTACCCACACTACACTGGACTCTACCCACACTACACTGGACTCTACTCACACTACACTGGACTCTACACACAGACTACACTGGACTCTACCCACACTACACTGGACTCTACCCACACACTACACTGGACTCTACCCACACTACACTGGACTCTACACACACACTACACTGGACTCTACCCACACTACACTGGACTCTACCCACACACTACACTGGACTCTACCCACACTACACTGGACTCTAGCCACACTACACTGGACTCTACCCACACTACACTGGACTCTAGCCACACTACACTGGACTCTACCCACACTACACTGGACTCTACCCACACTACACTGGACTCTACCCACACACTACACTGGACTCAACCCACACTACACTGGACTCTACCCACACTACACTAGACTCTACTCACACTACACTAGACTCTACCCTCACTACACTGGACTCTACCCACACTACACTGGACTCTACCCTCACACTACACTGGACTCTACCCACTGGACTCTACCCACACTACACTGGACTCTACCCACACTACACTGGACTCTACCTACACTACAATGGACTCTACCCACACTACACTGGACTCTACCCACACTACACTGGACTCTACCTACACTACACTGGACTCTACCCACACTACACTGGACTCTACCCACACTACACTGGACTCTACCCACACACTACACTGGACTCTACCCACACACTACACTGGACTCTACCCACACTACAATGGACTCTACCCACACTACACTGGACTCTACCCACACACTACACTGGACTCTACCCAAACTACACTGGACTCTACTCACACACTACACTGGACTCTAACCACACTACACTGGACTCTACCCACACTACACTGGACTCTACCCACACTACACTGGACTCTACCCACACTTCACTGGACTCTACCCAAACTACACTGGACTCTACCCACACTACACTAGACTCTACCCACACTACACTGGACTCTACCCACACTACACTGGACTCTACCCACACTACACTGGACTCTACCCAAACACTACACTGGACTCTACCCACACTACACTGGACTCTACCCACACTACACTGGACTCTACCCACACTACACAGGACTCTACCCACACTACACTGGACTCTACCCAAACTACACTGGACTCTACTCACACACTACACTGGACTCTACCCACACTACACTGGACTCTTCCCACACTACACTGGACTCTAACCACACTACACTGTACTCTACCCACACACTACACTGGACTCTAACCACACTACACTGGACTCTACCCACACTACTTTGGACTCTAACCACACTACACTAGACTCTACCCACACTACACTGGACTCTACCCACACACAACACTGGACTCTACCCACACACTACACTGGACTCTACCCACACTACACTGGACTCCACCCACACTACACTGGACTCTACCCACACTACACTGGACTCTACCCACACTACACTAGACTCTACCCACACTACACTGGACTCTACCCACACACAACACTGGACTCTACCCACACACTACACTGGACTCTACCCACACTACACTGGGCTCTACCCACACTACACTGGACTCTACCCACACTACACTGGGCTCTACCCACACTACACAGGACTCTACCCACACTACACTGGACTCTACCCACACACTACACTGGACTCTAGCCACACTACACTGGACTCTAGCCACACTACACTGGACTCTACCCACACTACACTGGACTCTACCCACACTACACTGGACTCTACCTACACTACACTGGACTCTACCCACACTTCACTGGACTCTACCCAAACTACACTGGACTCTACCTACACTACACTAGACTCTACCCACACTACACTGGACTCTACCCACACTACACTGGACTCTACCCACACTACACTGGACTCTACCCATACACTACACTGGACTCTACCCACACTACACTGGACTCTACCCACACTACACTGGACTCTACCCACACTACACAGGACTCTACCCACACTACACTGGACTCTACCCAAACTACACTGGACTCTACTCACACACTACACTGGACTCTACCCACACTACACTGGACTCTTCCCACACTACACAGGACTCTAACCACACTACACTGGACTCTAGCCACACTACACTGGACTCTACCCACACTACACTGGACTCTACCAACACTACACTGGACTCTAGCCACACTACACTGGACTCTACCAACACTACACTGGACTCTAGCCACACTACACTGGACTCTACCAACACTACACTGGACTCTAGCCACACTACACTGGACTCTACCCACACTACACTGGACTCTACCCACACTACACTGGACTCTACCAACACTACACTGGACTCTAGCCACACTACACTGGACTCTACCAACACTACACTGGACTCTAGCCACACTACACTGGACTCTAACCACACTACACTGGACTCTACCCACACTACACTGGACTCTACCAAACACTACACTGGACTCTAGCCACACTACACTGGACTCTACCCACACTACACTGGACTCTAGCCACACTACACTGGACTCTACCCACACTACACTGGACTCTACCCACACTACACTGGACTCTACCCACACTACACTGGACTCTACCCACACACTACACTGGACTCTACCCACATACTACACTGGACTCTACCCACACACAACACTGGACTCTACCCACACTACACTGGACTCTACCCACACTACACTGGACTCTACCCACACTACACTGGACTCTACCCACACTACACTGGACTCTACCCACACACTACACTGGACTCTACCCACACACTACACTGGACTCTACCCACACACTACACTGGACTCTACCCACACACTACACTGGACTCTAAAAACACTACACTGGACTCTACCCACACTACACTAGACTCTACCCACACTACACTAGACTCCACCCACACTACACTGGACTCTACCCACACTACACTGGACTCCACCCACACTACACTAGACTCCACCCACACTACACTGGGCTCTACCCACACTACACTGGGCTCTACCCACACTACACAGGACTCTACCCACACTACACTGGACTCTACCCACACTACACTGGACTCTACCCACACTACACTGGACTCTACCAACACACTACAATGGACTCTACCCACACTACACTGGACTCTAGCCACACTACACTGGACTCTACCAACACACTACACTGGAATCTACCAACACACTACACTGGACTCTACCCACACTACACTGGACTCTACCCACACACTACACTGGACTCTACCCACACTACACTGGACTCTACCCACACTACACTGGACTCTACCCACACTACACTGGACTCTACCCACACTACACTGGACTCTACCCACACTACACTGGACTCTACCCACACTACACTGGACTCTACCCACACTACACTGGACTCTACCCACACACTACACTGGACTCTACCCACACCACACTGGACTCTAACCACACTACACTGGACTCTACCCACACACTACACTGGACTCTACCCACACTACACTGGACTCTAACCACACTACACTGGACTCTACCCACACACTACACTGGACTCTAACCACACTACACTGGATTCTACCCACACTACTCTGGACTCTAACCACACTACACTAGACTCTACCCACACTACACTGGACTCTACCCACACACAACACTGGACTCTACCCACACACTACACTGGACTCTACCCACACTACACTGGACTCCACCCACACTACACTGGACTCTACCCACACTGCACTGGACTCTACCCACACTACACTAGACTCTACCCACACTACACTGGACTCTACCCACACACTACACTGGACTCTACCCACACTACACTGGGCTCTACCCACACTACACTGGACTCTACCCACACTACACTGGGCTCTACCCACACTACACAGGACTCTACCCACACTACACTGGACTCTACCCACACACTACACTGGACTCTACCCACACACAACACTGGACTCTAACCACACACAACACTGGACTCTACCCACACACTACACTGGACTCTACCCACACTACACTGGGCTCTACCCACACTACACAGGACTCTACCCACACTACACTGGACTCTACCCACACTACACTGGACTCTACCCACACTACACTGGACTCTACCCACACACTACACTGGACTCTACCTACACTACACTGGACTCTACCCACACTACACTGGACTCTACCCACACTACACTGGACTCTACTCACACTACACTGGACTCTACACACAGACTACACTGGACTCTACCCACACTACACTGGACTCTACCCACACACTACACTGGACTCTACCCACACTACACTGGACTCTACACACACACTACACTGGACTCTACCCACACTACACTGGACTCTACCCACACACTACACTGGACTCTACCCACACTACACTGGACTCTAGCCACACTACACTGGACTCTACCCACACTACACTGGACTCTAGCCACACTACACTGGACTCTACCCACACTACACTGGACTCTACCCACACTACACTGGACTCTACCCACACACTACACTGGACTCAACCCACACTACACTGGACTCTACCCACACTACACTAGACTCTACTCACACTACACTAGACTCTACCCTCACTACACTGGACTCTACCCACACTACACTGGAATCTACCCACACTACACTGGACTCTACCCACACTACACTGGACTCTACCCTCACACTACACTGGACTCTACCCACTGGACTCTACCCACACTACACTGGACTCTACCCACACTACACTGGACTCTACCTACACTACAATGGACTCTACCCACACTACACTGGACTCTACCCACACTACACTGGACTCTACCTACACTACACTGGACTCTACCCACACTACACTGGACTCTACCCACACTACACTGGACTCTACCCACACACTACACTGGACTCTACCCACACACTACACTGGACTCTACCCACACTACAATGGACTCTACCCACACTACACTGGACTCTACCCACACACTACACTGGACTCTACCCAAACTACACTGGACTCTACTCACACACTACACTGGACTCTAACCACACTACACTGGACTCTACCCACACTACACTGGACTCTACCCACACTACACTGGACTCTACCCACACTTCACTGGACTCTACCCAAACTACACTGGACTCTACCCACACTACACTAGACTCTACCCACACTACACTGGACTCTACCCACACTACACTGGACTCTACCCACACTATACTGGACTCTACCCAAACACTACACTGGACTCTACCCACACTACACTGGACTCTACCCACACTACACTGGACTCTACCCACACTACACAGGACTCTACCCACACTACACTGGACTCTACCCAAACTACACTGGACTCTACTCACACACTACACTGGACTCTACCCACACTACACTGGACTCTTCCCACACTACACTGGACTCTAACCACACTACACTGTACTCTACCCACACACTACACTGGACTCTAACCACACTACACTGGACTCTACCCACACTACTCTGGACTCTAACCACACTACACTAGACTCTACCCACACTACACTGGACTCTACCCACACACAACACTGGACTCTACCCACACACTACACTGGACTCTACCCACACTACACTGGACTCCACCCACACTACACTGGACTCTACCCACACTACACTGGACTCTACCCACACTACACTAGACTCTACCCACACTACACTGGACTCTACCCACACACAACACTGGACTCTACCCACACACTACACTGGACTCTACCCACACTACACTGGGCTCTACCCACACTACACTGGACTCTACCCACACTACACTGGGCTCTACCCACACTACACAGGACTCTACCCACACTACACTGGACTCTACCCACACACTACACTGGACTCTAGCCACACTACACTGGACTCTAGCCACACTACACTGGACTCTACCCACACTACACTGGACTCTACCCACACTACACTGGACTCTACCTACACTACACTGGACTCTACCCACACTTCACTGGACTCTACCCAAACTACACTGGACTCTACCTACACTACACTAGACTCTACCCACACTACACTGGACTCTACCCACACTACACTGGACTCTACCCACACTACACTGGACTCTACCCATACACTACACTGGACTCTACCCACACTACACTGGACTCTACCCACACTACACTGGACTCTACCCACACTACACAGGACTCTACCCACACTACACTGGACTCTACCCAAACTACACTGGACTCTACTCACACACTACACTGGACTCTACCCACACTACACTGGACTCTTCCCACACTACACTGGACTCTAACCACACTACACTGGACTCTACCCACACACTACACTGGACTCTAACCACACTACACTGGACTCTACCCACACTACTCTGGACTCTAACCACACTACACTAGACTCTACCCACACTACACTGGACTCTACCCACACGCAACACTGGACTCTACCCACACACTACACTGGACTCTACCCACACTACACTGGACTCCACCCACACTACACTGGACTCTACCCACACTACACTGGACTCTACCCACACTACACTAGACTCTACCCACACTACACTGGACTCTACCCACACACAACACTGGACTCTACCCACACACTACACTGGACTCTACCCACACTACACTGGGCTCTACCCACACTACACTGGACTCTACCCACACTACACTGGGCTCTACCCACACTACACATGACTCTACCCACACTACACTGGACTCTACCCACACACTACACTGGACTCTAGCCACACTACACTGGACTCTAGCCACACTACACTGGACTCTACCCACACTACACTGGACTCTACCCACACTACACTGGACTCTACCCACACTACACTGGACTCTACCAACACTACACTGGACTCTAACCACACTACACTGGACTCTACCCACACACTACACTGGACTCTACCCACACTACACTGGACTCTACCCACACTACACTGGACTCTACCCACACTACACTGGACTCTACCCACACTACACTGGACTCTACCCACACTACACTGGACTCTACCCACACTACACTGGACTCTACCCACACTACACTGGACTCTACCCACACACTACACTGGACTCTACCCACACCACACTGGACTCTAACCACACTACACTGGACTCTACCCACACACTACACTGGACTCTACCCACACTACACTGGACTCTAACCAAACTACACTGGACTCTACCCACACACTACACTGGACTCTAACCACACTACACTGGACTCTACCCACACTACTCTGGACTTTAACCACACTACACTAGACTCTACCCACACTACACTGGACTCTACCCACACACAACACTGGACTCTACCCACACACTACACTGGACTCTACCCACACTACACTGGACTCCACCCACACTACACTGGACTCTACCCACACTACACTGGACTCTACCCACACTACACTAGACTCTACCCACACTACACTGGACTCTACCCACACACTACACTGGACTCTACCCACACTACACTGGGCTCTACCCACACTACACTGGACTCTACCCACACTACACTGGGCTCTACCCACACTACACAGGACTCTACCCACACTACACTGGACTCTACCCACACACTACACTGGACTCTACCCACACACAACACTGGACTCTACCCACACACAACACTGGACTCTACCCACACACTACACTGGACTCTACCCACACTACACTGGGCTCTACCCACACTACACAGGACTCTACCCACACTACACTGGACTCTACCCACACTACACTGGACTCTACCCACACTACACTGGACTCTACCCACACTACACTGGACTCTACCTACACTACACTGGACTCTACCCACACTACACTGGACTCTACCCACACTACACTGGACTCTACTCACACTACACTGGACTCTACACACAGACTACACTGGACTCTACCCACACTACACTGGACTCTACCCACACTACACTGGACTCTACCCACACTACACTGGACTCTACACACACACTACACTGGACTCTACCCACACTACACTGGACTTTACCCACACACTACACTGGACTCCACCCACACTACACTGGACTCTACCCACACTACACTGGACTCTACCCACACTACACTAGACTCTACCCACACTACACTGGACTCTACCCACACACAACACTGGACTCTACCCACACACTACACTGGACTCTACCCACACTACACTGGGCTCTACCCACACTACACTGGACTCTACCCACACTACACTGGACTCTACCCACACTACACAGGACTCTACCCACACTACACTGGACTCTACCCACACACTACACTGGACTCTAGCCACACTACACTGGACTCTAGCCACACTACACTGGACTCTACCCACACTACACTGGACTCTACCCACACTACACTGGACTCTACCCACACTACACTGGACTCTACCCACACTTCACTGGACTCTACCCAAACTACACTGGACTCTACCTACACTACACTAGACTCTACCCACACTACACTGGACTCTACCCACACTACACTGGACTCTACCCACACTACACTGGACTCTACCCAAACTACACTGGACTCTACCTACACTACACTAGACTCTACCCACACTACACTGGACTCTACCCACACTACACTGGACTCTACCCACACTACACTGGACTCTACCCACACTACACAGGACTCTACCCACACTACACTGGACTCTACCCAAACTACACTGGACTCTACTCACACACTACACTGGACTCTACCCACACTACACTGGACTCTTCCCACACTACACTGGACTCTAACCACACTACACTGGACTCTACCCAAACACTACACTGGACTCTACCCACACTACACTGGACTCTACCCACACTACACTGGACTCTACCCACACTACACAGGACTCTACCCACACTACACTGGACTCTACCCAAACTACACTGGACTCTACTCACACACTACACTGGACTCTACCCACACTACACTGGACTCTTCCCACACTACACTGGACTCTAACCACACTACACTGGACTCTACCCACACACTACACTGGACTCTAACCACACTACACTGGACTCTACCCACACTACTCTGGACTCTAACCACACTACACTAGACTCTACCCACACTACACTGGACTCTACCCACACGCAACACTGGACTCTACCCACACACTACACTGGACTCTACCCACACTACACTGGACTCCACCCACACTACACTGGGCTCTACCCACACTACAATGGACTCTACCCACACTACACTGGGCTCTACCCACACTACACATGACTCTACCCACACTACACTGGACTCTACCCACACACTACACTGGACTCTACCCACACTACACTGGACTCTAACCACACTACACTGGACTCTACCCACACACTACACTGGACTCTAACCACACTACACTGGATTCTACCCACACTACTCTGGACTCTAACCACACTACACTAGACTCTACCCACACTACACTGGACTCTACCCACACACAACACTGGACTCTACCCACACACTACACTGGACTCTACCCACACTACACTGGACTCTACCCACACACAACACTGGACTCTACCCACACACTACACTGGACTCTACCCACACTACACTGGGCTCTACCCACACTACACAGGACTCTACCCACACTACACTGGACTCTACCCACACTACACTGGACTCTACCCACACTACACTGGACTCTACCCACACTACACTGGACTCTACCTACACTACACTGGACTCTACCCACACTACACTGGACTCTACCCACACTACACTGGACTCTACTCACACTACACTGGACTCTACACACAGACTACACTGGACTCTACCCACACTACACTGGACTCTACCCACACTACACTGGACTCTACCCACACTACACTGGACTCTACACACACACTACACTGGACTCTACCCACACTACACTGGACTCTACCCACACACTACACTGGACTCCACCCACACTACACTGGACTCTACCCACACTACACTGGACTCTACCCACACTACACTAGACTCTACCCACACTACACTGGACTCTACCCACACACAACACTGGACTCTACCCACACACTACACTGGACTCTACCCACACTACACTGGGCTCTACCCACACTACACTGGACTCTACCCACACTACACTGGGCTCTACCCACACTACACAGGACTCTACCCACACTACACTGGACTCTACCCACACACTACACTGGACTCTAGCCACACTACACTGGACTCTAGCCACACTACACTGGACTCTACCCACACTACACTGGACTCTACCCACACTACACTGGACTCTACCCACACTACACTGGACTCTACCCACACTTCACTGGACTCTACCCAAACTACACTGGACTCTACCTACACTACACTAGACTCTACCCACACTACACTGGACTCTACCCACACTACACTGGACTCTACCCACACTACACTGGACTCTACCCAAACACTACACTGGACTCTACCCACACTACACTGGACTCTACCCACACTACACTGGACTCTACCCACACTACACAGGACTCTACCCACACTACACTGGACTCTACCCAAACTACACTGGACTCTACTCACACACTACACTGGACTCTACCCACACTACACTGGACTCTTCCCACACTACACTGGACTCTAACCACACTACACTGGACTCTACCCACACACTACACTGGACTCTAACCACACTACACTGGACTCTACCCACACTACTCTGGACTCTAACCACACTACACTAGACTCTACCCACACTACACTGGACTCTACCCACACGCAACACTGGACTCTACCCACACACTACACTGGACTCTACCCACACTACACTGGACTCCACCCACACTACACTGGACTCTACCCACACTACACTGGACTCTACCCACACTACACTAGACTCTACCCACACTACACTGGACTCTACCCACACACAACACTGGACTCTACCCACACACTACACTGGACTCTACCCACACTACACTGGGCTCTACCCACACTACAATGGACTCTACCCACACTACACTGGGCTCTACCCACACTACACATGACTCTACCCACACTACACTGGACTCTACCCACACACTACACTGGACTCTACCCACACTACACTGGACTCTAACCACACTACACTGGACTCTACCCACACACTACACTGGACTCTACCCACACTACACTGGACTCCACCCACACTACACTGGACTCTACCCACACTACACTGGACTCTACCCACACTACACTAGACTCTACCCACACTACACTGGACTCTACCCACACACTACACTGGACTCTACCCACACTACACTGGTCTCTACCCACACTACACTGGACTCTACCCACACTACACTGGGCTCTACCCACACTACACAGGACTCTACCCACACTACACTGGACTCTACCCACACACTACACTGGACTCTACCCACACACAACACTGGACTCTACCCACACACAACACTGGACTCTACCCACACACTACACTGGACTCTACCCACACTACACTGGGCTCTACCCACACTACACAGGACTCTACCCACACTACACTGGACTCTACCCACACTACACTGGACTCTACCCACACTACACTGGACTCTACCCACACTACACTGGACTCTACCTACACTACACTGGACTCTACCCACACTACACTGGACTCTACCCACACTACACTGGACTCTACTCACACTACACTGGACTCTACACACAGACTACACTGGACTCTACCCACACTACACTGGACTCTACCCACACTACACTGGACTCTACCCACACTACACTGGACTCTACACACACACTACACTGGACTCTACCCACACTACACTGGACTCTACCCACACACTACACTGGACTCTACCCACACTACACTGGACTCTACCCACACTACACTGGACTCTACCCACACTACACTGGGCTCTACCCACACTACACATGACTCTACCCACACTACACTGGACTCTACCCACACACTACACTGGACTCTACCCACACTACACTGGACTCTAACCACACTACACTGGACTCTACCCACACACTACACTGGACTCTAACCACACTACACTGGATTCTACCCACACTACTCTGGACTCTAACCACACTACACTAGACTCTACCCACACTACACTGGACTCTACCCACACACAACACTGGACTCTACCCACACACTACACTGGACTCTACCCACACTACACTGGACTCTACCCACACACAACACTGGACTCTACCCACACACTACACTGGACTCTACCCACACTACACTGGGCTCTACCCACACTACACAGGACTCTACCCACACTACACTGGACTCTACCCACACTACACTGGACTCTACCCACACTACACTGGACTCTACCCACACTACACTGGACTCTACCTACACTACACTGGACTCTACCCACACTACACTGGACTCTACCCACACTACACTGGACTCTACTCACACTACACTGGACTCTACACACAGACTACACTGGACTCTACCCACACTACACTGGACTCTACCCACACTACACTGGACTCTACCCACACTACACTGGACTCTACACACACACTACACTGGACTCTACCCACACTACACTGGACTCTACCCACACACTACACTGGACTCCACCCACACTACACTGGACTCTACCCACACTACACTGGACTCTACCCACACTACACTAGACTCTACCCACACTACACTGGACTCTACCCACACACAACACTGGACTCTACCCACACACTACACTGGACTCTACCCACACTACACTGGGCTCTACCCACACTACACTGGACTCTACCCACACTACACTGGGCTCTACCCACACTACACAGGACTCTACCCACACTACACTGGACTCTACCCACACACTACACTGGACTCTAGCCACACTACACTGGACTCTAGCCACACTACACTGGACTCTACCCACACTACACTGGACTCTACCCACACTACACTGGACTCTACCCACACTACACTGGACTCTACCCACACTTCACTGGACTCTACCCAAACTACACTGGACTCTACCTACACTACACTAGACTCTACCCACACTACACTGGACTCTACCCACACTACACTGGACTCTACCCACACTACACTGGACTCTACCCAAACACTACACTGGACTCTACCCACACTACACTGGACTCTACCCACACTACACTGGACTCTACCCACACTACACAGGACTCTACCCACACTACACTGGACTCTACCCAAACTACACTGGACTCTACTCACACACTACACTGGACTCTACCCACACTACACTGGACTCTTCCCACACTACACTGGACTCTAACCACACTACACTGGACTCTACCCACACACTACACTGGACTCTAACCACACTACACTGGACTCTACCCACACTACTCTGGACTCTAACCACACTACACTAGACTCTACCCACACTACACTGGACTCTACCCACACGCAACACTAGACTCTACCCACACACTACACTGGACTCTACCCACACTACACTGGACTCCACCCACACTACACTGGACTCTACCCACACTACACTGGACTCTACCCACACTACACTAGACTCTACCCACACTACACTGGACTCTACCCACACACAACACTGGACTCTACCCACACACTACACTGGACTCTACCCACACTACACTGGGCTCTACCCACACTACAATGGACTCTACCCACACTACACTGGGCTCTACCCACACTACACATGACTCTACCCACACTACACTGGACTCTACCCACACACTACACTGGACTCTACCCACACTACACTGGACTCTAACCACACTACACTGGACTCTACCCACACACTACACTGGACTCTACCCACACTACACTGGACTCCACCCACACTACACTGGACTCTACCCACACTACACTGGACTCTACCCACACTACACTAGACTCTACCCACACTACACTGGACTCTACCCACACACTACACTGGACTCTACCCACACTACACTGGTCTCTACCCACACTACACTGGACTCTACCCACACTACACTGGGCTCTACCCACACTACACAGGACTCTACCCACACTACACTGGACTCTACCCACACACTACACTGGACTCTACCCACACACAACACTGGACTCTACCCACACACAACACTGGACTCTACCCACACACTACACTGGACTCTACCCACACTACACTGGGCTCTACCCACACTACACAGGACTCTACCCACACTACACTGGACTCTACCCACACTACACTGGACTCTACCCACACTACACTGGACTCTACCTACACTACACTGGACTCTACCCACACTACACTGGACTCTACCCACACTACACTGGACTCTACTCACACTACACTGGACTCTACACACAGACTACACTGGACTCTACCCACACTACACTGGACTCTACCCACACTACACTGGACTCTACCCACACTACACTGGACTCTACACACACACTACACTGGACTCTACCCACACTACACTGGACTCTACCCACACACTACACTGGACTCTACCCACACTACACTGGACTCTACCCACACTACACTGGACTCTACCCACACACTACACTGGACTCTACCCACACCACACTGGACTCTAACCACACTACACTGGACTCTACCCACACACTACACTGGACTCTACCCACACTACACTGGACTCTAACCAAACTACACTGGACTCTACCCACACACTACACTGGACTCTAACCACACTACACTGGACTCTACCCACACTACTCTGGACTTTAACCACACTACACTAGACTCTACCCACACTACACTGGACTCTACCCACACACAACACTGGACTCTACCCACACACTACACTGGACTCTACCCACACTACACTGGACTCCACCCACACTACACTGGACTCTACCCACACTACACTGGACTCTACCCACACTACACTAGACTCTACCCACACTACACTGGACTCTACCCACACACTACACTGGACTCTACCCACACTACACTGGGCTCTACCCACACTACACTGGACTCTACCCACACTACACTGGGCTCTACCCACACTACACAGGACTCTACCCACACTACACTGGACTCTACCCACACACTACACTGGACTCTACCCACACACAACACTGGACTCTACCCACACACAACACTGGACTCTACCCACACACTACACTGGACTCT